>NC_068286.1:21723521-21805884 GCF_025860055.1 Xyrauchen texanus | reverse complement strand
AGTTTATTGATCACCAACAAACAAGAGACCAGTCAGCTGATTGTTCTGACTCTATCCTCCTGAGTTCTCAGTTATATACCTTTTTGTTATCTTCTTGCCCATTATCTCTGACCAATAGAATAATTGCTCTTGTCTCTTTCCTTCGCCACCAATATGTTCTATTTTCCTCACTAATTAAATATTGGTGGAAAATCCCTCATCTAATTATTTTTTAAAAAACATACATCAACTGGTAACTCCACTTATTTTTGACATAAGTCATAGTTCATGATAAAAGTGCATCAATTTTAGAAACACCTGTGTATGATACAAACAGCCATGTCCCCATCACATACCTTTTACCTTTGCCCTACATTTCAGTGTACCCTCATAATGAGGCGGCCTTGTTTGTTCATACACAGTATCATTTGATTAATGAAAGAAAATACAAGCTCCAAAGATATTTAACTCATCAGGGTAAAACACCATGCCAGAAACATATCATATCAGAGATATCTAACTTATTAAAAGTGTTTTCGTAAGAAGTGCATCCTGTATTTTAATGAGACACACCATATATTTTAGAGATACGTGTCAGCATAAAGGAAATACACCAAAGATATATGTCAGAATACTACTAATTAACAGAAACAGCAAAACACCAGCTGCAAGAATACAAGACACCATTCATATAATAACTGATTAAAGAAGTACATCCTGTATTTCAAGGTTGTATACCATTCTTTGTGTTCTCTGCAGCATCAACACTTTTAGTAACCTCATATGCTCTCTCCTGGCTCACACAAAGGCCTAGAAACTCATATAAGTATTTTGATATCTAAGAATGATTATTATACCATCTAAAAATGATTATTCTACAATATATTCCCCCTCTGGGACTAAAAGTCCCACATACTAAGTCCCTCAAACCACAGTATAGCCACATAAGCCAGCCAATTTAATACAACCGTAGCCAAAATAGGCTACGCACTAAGTTATCAATACCGTGCTGATGGGGCCACACTCTGCAGGATTGTGAACCAAACCTCTCCCTCCACAATCAGCTAGAAGGAAGTAAAAGATTCCAATCCTCTTATCTATTGTCAATAATGGGGAGCAGAAACAAATCATATTATATGTAATAAGCATGTGCATGCAACTTGAAAGCCTTGCGTTGTGTAGAGTACAATTGATTATTCATAAAGAAAAAAAATATATATATAAGATAAGATATATAAGAAAATACACAATATATTCCTCCCTCAACACGAGCTACATCCTTCGTTGCCAGAGGAACTCACAGACAATTCCGGTAGCCTGGAGCGCTATCTGGTGGTGTGTTGGAGCAGACAGCGGGTTTTTAAACCACCAGTTGAGTCTATTTGCTCTTGCAGCCAAGCACTGAGGTGCTCGTCGCTCCTTTCTTCACATGTTGCTCTTGTATGTCTTCTCTTGGCAATTACTTCACAACTATATTTTCTTGAACATAATCATCACCAATACTACTTCTACTTGATTAAATATATCGTAATATAAACTTTGTTAATTATTATAAGTAATGGGTTATATTGAAAGTAATAGGGGAACATGTCAAAAATAACAAACAAAACACCCTCTAACTCCTTTCTTGAGTTGCTATCTATTCTGTTAAGTAAAATGAAAGTACAATAGTCATGCTATCTCCCTTACTATCAAAAACATGAGAAAAGTGTTCAAAATAAAATTCCCTTAAATAAATTCCCCAGTGTCATTTCTGGATTGCTTCTCAGTAAATCTCATCAAGTTCATCCAATCCTGGCCCAATGGTACAGTATCTAGTTTCTATCCCGTTTGCGTTGACATCATTGATACAGTCACCATTTGCTTAGCCACTGTTCTAGCCATTATTGATCTTAGAACTGGTATGACACAGCAAAACAACAATGCAAATAGGGTCAGTCCTATAACGATCATTATACCTAGTTTCATTAAGCCCAACTTCCATGATCCAAAAGATCATCGAACCATTGGCCAAACATCTGATCTCTTCCTGCATTAGATTTAACTTCCTTTCTGAGGTCATGCAGTTTTTTCATTGCCTGTGTAAAAGCTCCTTCTGGGGATGTATTATTTGGTATGTATGTACAGCAATCTGCTCGAACATAACACATACTCCTCCTTTATCTGCCAATAACCAATTTAGTGCTTGACGATTTTGCCATGCCATTTTACTAGTTGCCGCTAATTGGGTTCCTAATGCCTCCAATGCCTCATCAGTATGGTTTATAAACCTCTGTTGGTTATAGTAAATATAATTAATCCATTCTACATTTTTGCTGGCTGTTACCCATACAAATATTGACTCAAAGCCTGATTTAATTTCATTCCGAGCTTTAAATTGTTGTGGTATTCCCCTTGGTTGACCAATTGCATCCAAATAAACATCCGGATCTGGGGAGTACGCTCTTTTCACCCTTGCCTGTTGTTTTACAAATGGATTTGGTGCAGTTTGGATTTCAGAGAGATCCCACTCTACCATAGTTACCTCTTGTAGTAACCTTACTCTAGTGCACAGCCCTTTCCAGTTTTTAGGTAGAGAGGTTTTCAACTGACCTCCCCACATAACCAAAAGTAGTCCGCTATGGTTTCTGTTTGTTCCTGATGAATCTTTACCGAAGGAGATACTAAGGTTTGATTTTCACATCCTGTAAGGCAATGACCGCCACTACACCTAAACATCCTGGGGTTATATTTGCAGTAAAGTTCTGTCCTAATGTTGCTGTTGCATAACGTGGTCCCCAAATCTGATTACATTATTGTTGGAAAACATTTCTTCGTCTAAATGCCATATTACTGCGTAATTGCCCTTAAACTGTCCTACATTATTTTTTCCCTTGGTCCTGTTAAAGCATTCATATTCCAGTTGTTGATTAATCGTAAATGATGATGGACTTTCTTTATTCTTATTATCCACGCGTACATCTAATTTCCTACATTCATCTCCCCACCTTATCAGCTTACTATACTTTTCATATTCTGGGTGACCTAGGAAAGCCAAACATTCCGCTGGGCAGAACACTGTTCTTCCTTTAGTTCCACAATTTTTGGCATAATACTTGGCGCAGTGTCTGTAATCATACTGATTCGGAACTACTGTCAACTTCTTCAACGGTGAGGGTGAGCACATTACACAATTTGTCATGTCTGCCTGCTTAACCGTATATTTAGCCCATCTATACCAGTCGTTTTGATTTGCATGTTGTAATAGTTCTTCTACTCCTGCTGTCTCTATAGGCTCCCAATCATACATCAAATCTAATGGTTTTGTCTTATTTTGGTTAACTATGCTTCTGTCCTTTTTGGTTCACCTTCGTTCAATGCTCCAGATGCTCTCTTCTGTCTAATTTTTTGTTCTATAACATCTTGTCCTTGCTTATTCTGGGAAGAAAGACATAAGTTCTGAGGTGTCAATTGTAGGGAAGTCATCATACCATGGTCGCTCTGACGGTCCTTCACCGGGTGAGTCTGGGTCTTCTTGCGCTGCTTCCCGGTAGGCCCTGTATCGGGGAAATACCTGTCCCAAATACATCATCAATATCATTATCCACAGTACCTCCTTCATCCCCCAACCTGTCCTCTGCCTCCGACAATATGTCCTCCCACGGATGCCTCTGTTGGTCTGCTTCATATCCTTCAGCTGTTTCCGTATTTGGTGCAGCAAGGTAAGCACTTTCCTCTTGTCTTTCTCTCTTCACCTTCTTGTTCCTGTCCTTCTGCGACATGTACTTCCGTTTCTCTTTCTGTGCTGTCCCGCTCCACTGTGGCACGTTCTTCAGATTCTTCCTCTGCCTCAGTGTGCTCTTCCCCTACGTTCGTTTGTTGTCCTTCTTCCTCTTCTTCGTTGTCTCTATCTGGTACTTGTAGGTCTTCAACCTCGTGAGCTTGATCCTCTCTTTGTTGCTCCTCTTCTTCTTCGGTTTCAGGTTCCTGATTTTGTGGTAGGTTTCTCCTACGTACTTTAGTGCAGTGATTTAAATGATACCATGTGTTACTTCCTCTCACCTTTACTGCTGTTGGGGTTGCCTGCACCACTTCATAAGGTCCTTCCCGTCTTGGCTCATTCCACCTTCTTCTAAACACTCTCAGGTACACAAGATCTCCAGGAGCAATTGAACAAGGTGCATTCTCTTCCTGCCTAGGATTTCTTCTTTGTTCCTGCAAACAGATTTTTCCATGTATTGTCGTCAATTGTCTCATATATGCTTTCAATTCCATTTCTAGTTGTTCCAATGATGGACCCTCATAAGGTCCTCTCAGATAAGGCACTGGCATAGGCCTTCCCGTCAGCATTTCATGCGGGGTTAGATTAGTAATCCTATTTGTTTGCATGCGATATTTCATTAATGCCAACGGAAGCGCATCAACCCAATTAAGTCTTGTTTCTTGACAGATTTTCACAATCTTTGCCTTGAGATTCCCATTTACCCTCTCCACCATCCCCTGAGACTGCGGATGGTAGACACACCCTAGTCGTTGTTTTATTCTCAGCTGCTGTATGACTGTTTTTACTGCCCTCTGAATGAATGCCGAGCCATTATCTGAGCTAATTTGCGACGGTATTCCAAACCTTGGGATAACTTCTCTTGTTAGGAATTTAATCACTGTTTGTGCTCCCTGGTCGGCCGAGGGAACTGCTTCTACCCATCTACTGAATCTGTCTATTATTACTAACATATATCTTTTGCCTCTGACTGGTTTTATCATATCTACATAGTCCATCACTAGATGTTTGAACGGGCCCTCCGGTGCTGGAATATGACCTAATGGAGCGGTTGTGCCTTTCCTGACATTGTGTTTTTCACAAATTTCACAGCCTGCCAAAAACTCATCTACTGAGGCCTGCAAGTATGGCGACCAGTAGCCCTGCTGTTTTATCTTCCTCACTACCTCGCCTCTTGCACAGTGGTCAAATCCGTGCGCATCAGAAATTAACATATTTAGAAGTGCTACTGGAGCCAATATCTGCCCCTCATGTGACCTCCATATTCCATTAACGTCCCTTGTCGCCCCCTCTGCTGCAATTGTGCTAATTCAGGTGGGCCAGCTTGAAGCTGCATCCGTGCTATATCTGCCAAACTTGGCTGGACCTGTAATATCACTTGTGGTGCCATTATTGCTACTTTGCATCCTGAAGCTTCTCGGGCATGTTAGATCCGCAGCATTATTTCCTCTAATAACAAGATCATTGCCTTTTTTGTGTGCCTGGCATTTGACTATAGCCAGCCTTTTTGGACTCATCATTGCTGAAATTAATCTGATTATCTGGTCTTTATGCTGAATTGGTGTTCCATCACTCTTTTTGAACCCTCTCTGTTTCCACACTGCACCAAACAAATGACACACTCCATGCGCATATGCAGAGTCTGTATATACATTTACTTTTTGATCTTTTGCGAGTAGACAGGCTTTGGTCAATGCTTTTAATTCTGCCAGTTGTGCTGAGCATGGCTGTTCACAATGCTGAACCACAATTGGCACAAAAGAATCTCCCTGCTTTTTACCACAGCAAACCCAGCATGATTTCCCAAATGGTCCTTAAAACAAGATCCATCAACAAAATATTCTATTTCTGCCTCAACCATTGGTATTGATTCCAGGTCAGGCCTTAACCGTGTGAATGCTAACGAATTTATCACACAATCGTGTGGTGTTCCTTCATCCTCCAAGGGAATATAGTTTGCTGGATTCACAGTGGTACATCTCTTTATAGTTACATCTGGGTATGTCAGCAATGTTGAATATGCTAAACATCTTGCCTGTGTTAGTACAAATTTCCCATTCTCTATTAGCTCTATTATCTTATGGTGAGTGTAGATCACCACTGGATATCCCATAGTTATTGTGGAGGCTTTTTCATACGCAAAATAAATTGCCGCTAATCCCTGATAGCATGGCGGGTATCCTTGGGCTACACTGTCCAATTTTGTGCTATAATACGCTATGGGTTGTTTTCTCCTTCCACTACACAGTTCCTGCATCAGCACTGCTGATGCATAACCACTTTTTCTATTTGCTACATACAAATGAAACGGCTTAGTGTAGTCTGGGCTTGCTAGTGCAGGTGCTGTTTGCAGTTCCTTTTTCAGTGATTCAAAAGCTACCAGTGCATCTGCACCCCAGGTTAGCCTACTTCTAAGATTTTGCTGTCCTGTTTGCTTCATTAGTTCTCGCAGGGGGTTTGTTTTCATAGCATAGTCTTCTATCCAATCTGAACTAAATCCTGTCATCCCTAAAAAGGTCATCATTTGCCCCACTGTTTGTGGTTGCGGCGCTTTACTTATACCCTCCAACTGACTTGGCGATATTGCTTTAGTCTGATGTGCAATAATTCGTCCTAGATACTCCACCTGGGGTAAACAGTACTGTAACTTCTCTTTTGATACCTTATGACCCCCTCAGCCAATTTAGTAAGGACCTTAATAGTATCCTGATGACATTGCTCTAGTGTTGGTGAGCAGATCAGTAAGTCATCCACATACTGGATCAATGTGCTGTCTATTCTTAGATCCTCTAAGTCTGTTTTTAATACTTGATTAAACACATGAGGTGAGTGCTTGAATCCTTGTGGTAGTCGGTGTGTACGTGAATTGTTTACCTTGATAGGTGAATGCAAAGAGCTGTCTGCTTTCCTCTGCTAAAGGAATACTGAAAAAGGCAGAACACAAGTCAATCACAGTGAAATAATTAGCAGCAGGGGGAACATTAGTCAGCAGAGTGTGCGGATTGGGTACTTCCGCAGGCCAATCCTCTACTACTTCATTAACTGCCCTTAAATCATGTACTAATCGCCACTTTGCTTTATTCGCCTTTGCTACTGGAAGTATAGGTGTATTACAACAGCTTGATGTTTCTATTAGTACTCCTGCTTTAAGTAGCCCTTCAATAGTACTTTTAATCCCCAATATTGCCTCTGGTTTAAGTTGATACTGCTGTTTTCGTGGAGGTTGGGTTCCTGGTTTTACTTTTATCTGGATTGGATTTGCTGATAGTACTAACCCCACATCTGTGTCATGGCGTGACCATAGTTTTACTGGCACTACTTTTTCCATTTCTGCCATTAGCTCTACCATTTTTGAGTCTAGTTTTTCAGTAGGTGAAATAACTACTACTAACCCTACCTTATAACTTACCTATCATTTGGGTAGCACATATGATCTTTAGAAATGTTCTGTCTGGTGATTCCATGATTAGAGGATTCTCTGTCCCTTTCCATTGTACCCTCTCTGCCCTTTTCATCATTTGTCCTAAGTCTTTTTGTTCCCTTCCTTTGCTCACATAGATTGTCACATGTGGAACAGATTCTGGTACCTGAAACCATTTGTTTATAAAGTCATTATTCTCTATCTTGAGTGCTGCTCCCTCCTGTCCAACTACTATGTATTCTGACATCAAGGCGATTTCTTGTTGTTTTGTTCCATTCAGCCACTTTTCCTCCAATTCTGGGTTTCTTGTTTCATCATACATTAATGTACAATGATGCTCTGCTCCAGGCACATTTGGATCTCCTAACTGTGCCTTAATATATTTTCCCCATTTGTCTATTGTGTTGTTCACTTCTTTTCCTAGATCTCCTAGCCAATATACGTTTGCTTGCGGACGTTCAGGGTCAGGCTGTTTTGTCATTGTCATTTGTTTCACTCCTCTGTCATCAATGTAGATTCCTTCTGGAGTGCACCATATCTGTAAGTTCATTTTACATATAGCGTCTCTTCCCAATAAGTTCACTGGTGTATTTTCTGATATCAAGATTGGGATGTTTACTGCTTTTCCTTTTACTTCTATGTTTACTGGAGCCGTCATTGGAATTAACTGCGTTTGTCCGAGAATCCTACTGTCTTAACATATTTTCCAGACCGGGGGAGGTGAGAGGCATAACTTGGACTTATACACGTAAAAGTGGCTCCAGTATCTAACATAACCGGTGTTACTTTGCCCTCTATCTTAACTTTCATTATTGGTTCTTGATCAGCATCAGTTGATATCATTGGAAGCTGACCCCTCCCCGTAGGATTCTCTGGGCATCCCTAGTAACCTTGTGGTGGTCCGCGCCATGGATTGACGGGACCTGGGGCCTGCTGCTGCTGCTGCTGCTGTGGGTCTTGTTGCCAGTTGTTGGTGTCTGCCTGGTGCGTTTGTGGCCAGGGGTTCAAAGGACATTCGCTTTTTCGGTGTCCCACTTGGTTACACCCCCAACATGCATTTGTTGGGCCATTATTATAATTCTGTCTTCCTCGTCCTCTTCCTCTTCCCCCTTGATACTGTCGATTCCATCTTCTATTCATTTGATCGGGGAAATGATATATCACAGTCGGCATGGGCTGTTGCATCACCTGATTCTGCATGGGTATCTGGTTTGGTACCACAGTCGGCATGGGCTGTTGCATCACCTGACTTTGCATGGGTATCTGGTTTTGAGCACCTGGTACAGGAGCCATTGGTGCTACCTGGATTGTTGATACGGGTTGATACATGAGCGCAGGTGGTACGCCGGGTACCATAGGTGTGACTGTTTCACTTGAGGCCATCTGAGCCTGTGCACCGATCGGAGTTTGCAATACTGTATTTACTGGCGCCATTACAGAGGTTGGTGCATCTTTTCCTTTACTGCTGCTTGAATTCTTTTCTTGTTTCCTGTTAGTTCCTCCAGTTGCAACTGTTCCAGTTTCTTACGTATGTCCCTCTCTTGTTGCTTTAGCTTTTCTTCATTCCGTCTGTGTTGTTCCACTGCATGTACCACATGGGCACAGAACTCTTTCTGTGTCTTGGTAGTTAACCCCACCACGTCTTCCAGCTTTTCCTTTACTGGTGTAGGCATAGCCTCTATTATGGCCGTTCGAACACAGCTGTCATCCAGGGATCCTTTTCTGGATCTTTTTCCATTTCCAGCTTCCATCTCTTTAGCTCTCGTTCGATATAGGCTTTCGGGTTTTCAGTTGTTCCCAGTGGCTCTCCTTTTATTGATTTTGGGTCTAGGTTGGTGGGAAATTCTTCTCTTAGGGCTTTCCAGATGGTATTTCGGCATCTGCTGAATGGTATCTCATCATACTTTGTGGTATCTGCTGCATTTCCCACTTTGGCTTTTTCGAGTATTTCCGCCATTTTGCCTCCTCCAATGCATCTTGCAAGAAGTGCTTTAATGTCTCCCAGGGCCAGTTGAGTTCCTACTGCTCGCTCCTCAACATCTCTAATCCACCTTCCTGCTCCTTCATATATGTCAGGGAGGGCTGCCAGTAATCCTTCAAGATCATGGTTGGCCCATGGCACATAGCAGTCATACTGTCCCTTCATCATAATAGGACACTGTGATGATATCGTCCTATTATGTCGTCTGACTGGTCTTTTCACTTCCTCTTCATCTGGCCATTCTTCATCATCCTCTCCATCAGATTCCACATCAGTTCTGACCATTCTTCCTGTCATTCTCTGCCATGTTTGCTTAGTCTTTTCTGGCATGTCTTCAAGATAGAGTTGTCCTGTAACCTGTTTCATCTTTCCTTTTGTCCGGTGTCCCAGGGTGTTTATGTCTGGAGCGACATGCTCTCTTCTTCTTGTTGACCTTCTCATGTTTTCCAGCATCTCTTTTTCCTTTCTCATGGAGTCCGATAGTTCCTGTGACTTGGCTCTGATGCTGGTCACATCTTCTCTCATTTTCCGCTGCTTTTTCACACTTTCTTTCACTCTTGATGATATTGTCATGCCGTCATCTGTCTCTATTAGATCGTCATCTTCAGATGTGCTTTCTTGCTCTTGTTGTTTTCTTTGTTCTTTGTTCTGTTGCTCCGCATACCCTTTTATTCCTTCTATTATTGCTTCCTGGCATTGTTTGTTTAATTCTTCCTTTATTCTTTGTTGACTTAACAGCTCTTGGCGCATTTCTTGATCTGATCCTTCTGGCCCTTCCCACCTTTGACTTGGACTCCATAGACCCTTTGTGCTGTTTTGTTCTGATCCCACTGCTTCCCCATAATTGTGGCTCATAGTTCCTCTCAGTTTAATATCTGGGTATAGATTTGCTGGTTTTTCTTCTGGCTCTATTGACACTTTCTCAGTGACTTCTATTTCTCCAGCCATGTGTACTTCCCCTTAAACTCCATCATAGGCATTTGCAAATTCCCTTTCGTTTCCATTGTTGGTGCATAGGGAGGGGTCTTTCTCCTTTTTCTTCATCCACCTTTTTTCCTTCCCTTTCCTGTTTTATTATTTCTATCCCCTTGGTCTTGAACATATGGAGCATTGTTAGTTCCCTATCTCGTTTCATTATCCTCTTCTGGCTCTTATCTTTTGGTTTATGATTTTTTATCAATGCTTCCATTTCTCTACATATCCCTACATCAAATGTTCCCTCTGCTGGCCACTTTGTGTTCAGCCCCTTTGTTCTTCCTTCCCATTTCCTAGACATCTCTTTTATCACCTCTCTATATGTTGGGAACTCCATGCATATCTGATCTATTGGTGTCAGTGCCATTTTACTATCCCTCTATGTTTTCAATAATTCAGTACCTCTTTAACCCCAGAGTGTTCTATTCTGCTATGCTAATCTTCACCAGGCTGGTCAGACGAGGACCACTAAAAGTATCCGACCCCTGACTTCCCCTGGGCTTTTTCTGGGTTGAGGAATTTCCTTCTTCCTAGATATTTTAATACTGCTACTTTTTGTTTGTGTTCTGCTTGGTTGCTTTGTTGGTTTCTCTTCTGGTCCCAGTCCACACAGATTATTATGTATCCAAACAATGTCACTCCTCAGGGTTATCAAATCACTGCTCCAGGTTTTTTCCACAACACTCTTGACCTGTTGCAATTACTTCTCCTGCCCAGTGCATGAAAGTAAAACATGAGGTTAATTTATTTGACTTTTTATCTATTATCATTTTGCCTCTTTTTCCTTCTTTCCTTTTTACACCCTTTCTAATCCACTGCCAGCCCTCCGTACTGTTATTATCAGGCGGGAGGAGACCCAAGAAATCTTATCCTATTTCTCTTAAGCGTGTTCAAAAGCCCTCCCTTTACTACTCTCTTGTTTTTGTTCTAGCAGCCCCTCCCCTCACTGCTCTCTTGTTCTTGCTCTAGCAGCCCCTCCCCTCTCTCCCTCCCAACACCCATTCCTCAGCATGCTGTGAGAGAGGGAGAGAGAGAAAGAGTCAACTTATTACGTTCAGTTACCTTAGTCCTACCAGCTTCACTATTTATTTATAAGTACTATTTATATATTCCTCTTTTGTTTATCATCTCTTCTTTTTACAGTTATTTATTATCTCTTATTTCTTTTCTTTACACTCTTTTATCATTCTCTTTATTTTTATTTCTATTAATTCATATTTTTTCTTATTATTTGCTTATGTTCCTTCTTTTATTATTTGTATGGTTTTACTTTATTTCTTTTCAAAACCAACTATTTGTTTGTTTATGCTTTATTTTCTCATTACAATCTCTTTGTACATTACAAGATTTTTAGAGATGATTGCACATTACTTATTTTATGCATGCACTTGGATACAAGTTTGATCTGGTTAACATACTTATACATTGCTTCATTCTTATACACACAGCATAGTTATAAGTGTCTAAACTAATACATTAATTCTTCTAACTATTTAATCTTTCTCATGCATTACACTTTCGTGTGTGGTTACATACTTATCTAAACATGAACATTACATCATTAAGGATTACATTACTGTAAATGTCTTTATTAATGATACACTCTAAGTTTTGCATTCTATCTTATTTCATGCATATCTATATTTTTCTATCCAAGCCTGCCCCTATTGGTTATCTTGCTGTCTCTCATATATGTCCAGCCAAGTCTGCTTTATTTCTGCTGGGGGATCCAGGCAAACTCTTACCTCAAACATTCCTATTGTACCTTCAATTACAGTTGCTGGTACAATCTCCCCTTCATTATTTTCCTTGAATATTACTTTACTTTCCCTGTATACATTTCTGACTCTGTTGAATATCTCTAAGCTTACATTTTTCAAAATTGTGACACCTTGTCCCACTGGCCTCTCTAGCGTTTCCCAATAATGGGCCACTTCAGTGCTGAGATAAGGGATTTGCACTTGTTTAACTGACCTTCTTACTTCTATCCCAAAGGTGTCCAGCTGTTCCCCATATCCTGCCTGGCAAAGTCTTTCTATGCCTGTTAAAAAGGTTCCAAGGTACAAGTTCTCCATTGTGACTTCCAACCAATCTACAAAAGGCCATTCTTGTTCTAATTCTGGTAAATTTACTATCCTAATCAAACCTCTCAACAGTGCCTTCTTTTTATCTAGTGTCAATTGTCTTTTCTGTCCCGTGTAATCTACATACTCTGTTTCCCTCCAAAAATGATCACGTATGCCCTTTGACTCTATCAATGTCTTTTCCAATTTTCGTTCCCACTCTTCAGGTCCCGTCGGTCTTAGCATCTCACAAATTTCATGGGTCTCTGCATTTTCTCTTTAGTTTTGTTCACTGTAAATGGAAAACATTTTCCTTCTTTTTATTCCCCAATTAATCTATTTCTTTTTCTATCCCAATCTCCCCTCCCTCACTCACAGTGCTGGCCATTCAGCCACCCAGTGAGTGAAGGCAGGTCCGGGAGACAGAGGATCAGGTGTTTTCACATCTTTTTCTACAATTATTTTCTTCATTTTAGTTTCCCAATTTACCCTTACTTTTAGTTCATGTTACTTGCTTGGTGCACCTGATTCTCTGCATTATTCTGCGCTTGCACACAACACATCATTAGCACTGTAACCATGCATTTGAAAAAACACATAGACAATGCGGTTAGTAGTATGAAAGCACATGCACCAACAACATAGTTAGTTATGCACATTATTCATTATTTCAAACATGCACATAGTTCAACAATTCCCCGTTTTCTGCACAGTCCGGGTTCCGTCAAACACTGCAATAAATAACTTAATCTAACACCTGGAGGAATTTTGCGCGAATTTTCAATTCTCCACCCGTGTTAGGATTTTCACCTGTACAGGATTTTCAGCCACTCTTCTGGCAAAACCTTGAATAAATGCACCTAACCGGGAATTTTCACGCGCCGTCGCTTCTCGACTCACCCCAGGCTTTTTCTACCTTCTTTAATATACTAACTTAAACAACCCCACCCCCCATTTTTGAAATCTGGAACTCTCTCTATTTTAGCCAATTAGTTCGAATTATCCTATGTTCGGACTGGCGAAAGTCTTAGGGAAGCCACTTACTGGGACCCGCTACCACAGATCACACAAAAACACCTTAAGCAAAGATGCTTACCTCAGTTTCTGGCGCCGGTGTTTCTGTGCGATTCGTGCAAGCCATCCCACCAGCGACCTCTGCCCCCTTGACCTCAATGCCAGCCCCACGTTGGGCGCCAAAGATATGTCGTGGAATATTGCGAAGAGTTTCTCTAAGTTGAAGAAAACTTTCAGAGTCTTGAGTTCCAGATGCCAAAGTTGTAGTTTATTGATCACCAACAAACAAGAGACCAATCAGCTGAATGTTCTGACTCTATCCTCCTGAGTTCTCAGTTATATAACTTTTTGTTATCTTCTTGCCCATTATCTCTGACCAATAGAATAATTGCTCTTGTCTCTTTCCTTCGCCACCAATATGTTCTATTTTCCTTACTAATTAAATATTGGTGGAAAATCCCCCATCTAATTATTTTTAAAAAACATACATCAACTGGTAACTCCACTTATTTTTGACATAAGTCATAGTTCATGATAAAAGTTCATCAATTTTAGAAACACCTGTGTATGATACAAACAGCCATGTCCCCATCACATACCTTTTACCTTTGCCCTACATTTCAGTGTACCCTCATAATGAGGCGGCCTTGTTTGTTCATACACAGTATCATTTGATTAATGAAAGAAAATACAAGCTTCAAAGATATTTAACTCATCAAGGTAAAACACCATGCCAGAAACATATCATATAAGAGATATCTAACTTATTAAAAGTGTTTTCATAAGAAGTGCATCCTGTATTTTAATGAGATACACCACATATTTTAGAGATACATGTCAGCATAAAGGAAATACACCAAAGATATATGTCAGAATACTACTAATTAACAGAAACAGCAAAACACCAGCTGCAAGAATACAAGACACCATTCATATAATAACTGATTAAAGAAGTACATCCTGTATTTCAAGGTTGTATACCATTCTTTGTGTTCTCTGCAGCATCAACACTTTTAGTAACCTCATATGCTCTCTCCTGGCTCACACAAAGGCCTAGAAACTCATATAAGTATTTTGATATCTAAGAATGATTATTATACCATCTAAAAATTATTATTCTACAATAAGTTCTCTAAGTGCCTTGGCTTGTATACCTGTAGGAGCGCCATGGCATGCAAGGCTGAAGCGGCATGTCCAGTAGCGCTGTAGGCTTTAGCCGTCAGTGATGACATCAGCCTACAGGCCCTGGACAGGAGCATCGGACAACTACGCCAAACAGCGGTGCTTTGGGGAATCCCTTGGGTAATCATTTGTTTAAATTCAGTTACTATTTTATCTTGTGGAATATATTAGAGTACTGTTGTCAAATAGGTTCTTTAAGGTAGTACTAAATACATTTTTATGATACCTCATTGTAATGAGTTCAAGCTCGAAGATGTATAAATAAATAATACACAATAAAATAAAACACTCAGTAAGACACGCCAGTCACTGGTCACTCGTGTCGTTCTCTCTCTCCCTCTCTGGTGGTGGCGTGGCTGTTTATATGCCGCTCTCCCCATGCTCTCTGGAATTAGAGACAAGTGTTAGATATAATTCAGCTCAGCTGTAAGTGCCCTTACCACTTTTTCTCTCTCTCCATCCTGGGCGGCCTTTAATTTTTTTAAAGATAACACACAAGGGCGCCATGCAAGGGTTGGACGTGTGAATGGCGAGCTCTACGGACTTTGCTAGTTCTTAATACTTTTTGTGTCATATACCGGTGAGATACACCCTGTTCCATAACTGTTCTAATAAGACAATATGTCAAAGAATTCAAAATCCTCGGGCTCTAGAGACATTACATGCTCAAGCTGATACCCCAGGCCCACAGACCAGGGACTCAGATTGGACGGTGTGGCATCGTACACAAACGCTGTCCTTTAATCATTGAATTACAGGGAAGCGAGGCAACAAGACAGCTACCTTCAGTTTCAGATGCATCCACTGGCGCTGACAGAGAAAGTTGAGGAGCAGTATCATGGGACCAATTAAGCCTTATTGGATTGATTTGGTTTTGTCAGCTTGAAAACTATTCTGTAACCCTGAGATTGCCAACTAGCTTCATGGTACAGGCCCCTGATAAAAGACAAAGGGAAGGGTTACTGCTGATAAAAATGAATAAATAAATAAAAAATCAAGTTGTAAACACACAAGTTTAAAAGCACTGCAATTCTGTAAAGGGCACAATACAATGGCACACGCAGAGGAAAAGAACAAATAATAAAACAAAATTATAATAATTTAAACAAAAGGCCAAAACAAAGATAATAAGTACAATAATAAAAATGAAATGCATTAGTGAAGAAGAAAACTGGAAAAATAAATCCAATCAATAGAATACAAATAAAGCTAAATTATAACAAGGTAAACAAGATCCTTGCCATTTTTGGGGATTTCCGCCTGGATTTGGCCTACCCAAATTAAAAAGCTTCCCATTCCCACATACTTTGGCCTAAATACACAGTTTTGGTGTCATTTTACAGGAAACCCTTTGAAGTTGCATAAAACACTGCTAAAAATTAAAAAAAATTAAATATATGTTGTCTGAACAGTAATAACCCTCCTAAAAAAAGAGGCGCTTTTTGATTTTTTTTATATAAATTCATTTTTGAAAGTGTATAACTCAAGCCCTGTAAACCCTAGCAGCAAGCAGACAGTTTTGGCTGTTTCCACTAGATGTCAGCAAATACCTGAAAAGGAATTTTGTCTGTATCATGTTTTATTTAATATCTATTTCAATTTATTTGAAGGGAGGAATATTACCTTTTTTGGTGTACTTTCCGCCTACCCAAATCTAAAGTCTCCCCATACCCATATACAGTGCTATAAATGCAAAATCCCAGTGTAATTTTACAGAAAACCCTTTGTCATTACATAAAACACTGTTGAAAGTGGTAAATATGCGCTCTGGTGTCTGGTGAGACGCGTCTGTGTGTTTTGCGCACGTAACCTACCTAGTGATCACTTCACAGTCTGGATGCAATATCACAGCCCCTGATTGGTCTATTTGATCTTGAGAGACATTGCCGGAAAGCGGAGGGTCTAAGCTTTACGGCAATATATGCTTTATCCGGATCGGATGTTTACATATTTTCCTGGATTGTTGAATATCATATAACATTACTTTGTGGTGTTTCTGCACTCGAGGGATTACTTGGGCACACAACCACAGAAAACACTGAAAAACGGCTCATTTTGCAGAGAATAACCTAAGGTAAAGGATTATGTAGCATTTGTGGCTAACTGTGCTGTCTAGTGTGAGTAGCACGGCAAATATTCAATAATTTCACTTGTATGTTTACAAATGTTGATTGTATACTTCATGATTCATTCGAAGTGTATTAGATATGTGATTATACCTCAATAAAAAGACTTATTGGAACTTCTTACTGGCAATGAGAGCTTTCATTTGATACTTGGTTTGTACATGTGCGTCATATTTGAGCGATATGAGAAATATGCGTATTCAAAAACGCACATAATTATGACACGACTTTTGATGGGTGGAACTATGTAATTTATTGTAAATAAGTTACTTAGTGTAAAACAAATGCCAAAGTGATGCATATCTCAAGAAAGTAGACATTCTAAGCTTTCAAATGGTACCAGATATGAGCTTATAACTCCTCCGCATACATTTAAAATTGGAAGTACATTATTACTGACGTAATTTTAAATCCCGGATCCGGGATCGTGGATTTTAAGATAACTCTAAATCATGACGAGACAGCCTAAAGAAAACATAGCCATGGTGCCATAATTTACAAAACAAAAACACTGACAAAATAGGAGCAGCATGGCCTTAAGTAGCAAAGAATGTAAATCACACCCAAATGCTCCAGCATTTTCAGGGTGATGTGCTCTGACAGAAGGAAAACAGCAAAAAGTAAAACAGTAGCCTTATCAGGAGGTACCAGAGCTAAGCCCCACTGCCCTGGTAACTATGAAAATAGACTTGCATATAAGCCTTAAATGCAATAAAACCTAAACTCCAAACAATGGGTCTGTTTCAAAACCTATTGAGTGTCCTCCTCCAGAAGTAGCATAGTCTGTATCCTTTCCCGGGAAGGTGATCCCAGAATGTAACAAGCTCGGCAGAAAAACAAATCCAATATGGTGGACTAACGAGAGTAATTTAGATGATAAATATACTTATAATCTATTCAATACTGAAAAGTATAGATAAATATCAATTTAATAAAACACAAAACCAGTGGCGGGCTGTGCATTTTACACCTAGGCCTTCAGTGTTATCCTCCCACAATTAAACTGCCTTCGAATAACCTCACCATGACACTAGGGCTATAGGCTAATCATTAGCCGCTATTGTCATTCGATGTAACCACCCCATAGCCGCTATTTTAATTTTAATTGTGGGAGGATACATCATTATTACATACCACTATTACACAGTATGAAACGATGCTAGAATAGAATAGAATCCTTTATTTTGGTCACACATTATAAACACAGTTTTTTTTGCATATATACAGTGAAATTTATTAGTTTTCACATATCGTCAGAGTGCAGGGTCAGCCATGATACGGCGCCCCTGGAGCAGATAGGGTTAAGGGCCTTGCTCAAGGGCCCAACAGTGGCATCTTTGTGGTGCTGGGGCTTGAACCCCTTACTCTGAGCCTCAACCACTGAGCCACCACTGCCATCACAAATAGATATCATACAGCCCAAATAAATGTAATTACCAACGAAACAAGAACAAACTCACAACAACCAGCCACATTGACTCATACAACCACCAAGCAAGCAAAAATGCCATAAAACACATATAACACAATCAGGATTCAACAGGCTTTCCAGATTTTAGCCAAGCTTCTAGGCCTAAATGCACATGCCACACTCACACATACTCAAAAGCACAGACAGGCCACTGAATCTGAACATCATTCACACCAGCTTCAACGATCTAAAGCAAGCAATAATAATAAATAGCTAGTAACAGGACCGGCACCAAGATTAAATCTGTCTGTCTATCGATCTCCTCCGCTGTGTTTCAGTCCTATGGACAGCACCTACAATACTACACTTACATAAAATACATTAAAATCCATCAAACTTACCAAAGCTGATCAACATTTGAAGACAAAGTCAATACTCCTTTCTTTCTTTATAAAGAGTTCAATGACACGGTTGTACAGTACATCGGTGCGTTTCAGTTCCAATAAAAGGTCCTTCTCGATTGCAATGGAGGCCAGTCCTGACAGTCAAGCCTGTCCAGTCTTATTTCTTGAATACGTTTTAACGCATTTCAGGGCTGAAAATGTGTTATGTATGACCTTGTCTTGTTTTACCATTGCCCCTTTGTTTTCCATTTTTTGTCCCTTTGTTATTCTATAGTTTTCACTTTTGTCCCTTTTGTAACTCCATAGTCTCTTTGTTAGCTTTCGTGTTCACCGTGACAGGCGTGAGCGAGCCAGCGCCCACGCATGTCACTGTGAGCGAGCCTGCGCCTACGCATGTCACTGTGAGCGAGCCTGCGCCTACGCATGCGACCGTTCCAGAGCCAGCGCCTGTGGCCTCGACCGTCCCAGAGCCTTCCTGGGCTCCGCCGCAGCCCCGCCATCTGCGGCTCATCCTCCTACGGCGTCAGCCTCTCGAGGCCCCCGATCCTTCTAGGGCTCCTCTTCCAGAGTTTACCGGGGCTCCTCCTCTTGAGCCTCCCGAGCCTTCCAGGGCTCCGCCTCTCAAGTCTCTCAAGTCTCTCGAGCCTTCTAGGGCTCCTCCTCCCGAGCTTCCCAGGGCGCCGCCTCTCAAGTCTCTCAAGTCTCTCGAGCCTTCTAGGGCTCCTCCTCCCGAGCTTCCCAGAGCTCCACCTCCCGAGCCTCCTACGGCTCTGTCCTCAGAGACTCCAGAGCCTTCTTGGGCTCCGCCGCGGCCCCGCCGTCCGCGGCTCATCCTCCTACCGCGTCAGCCTCTCGAGGTCCCCGAGCCTTCTAGGGCTCCTCCTCCCGAGCTTCCCAGAGCTCCGCCTCCCGAGCTTTCCAGAGCTCCGCCCTCCGAGCCTCCTGAGCTTTCCAGAGCTCTGCCCTCCGAGCTTTCCAGAGCTCCGCCCTCCGAGCTTTCCAGAGCTCCGCCTTCTGAGCTTCCTAGAACTCTGCCTTCCGAGCTTCCTGAGCTTTCCAGAGCTCCACCTCTCAAACCTCTCGAGCCTTCTAGGGCTCTGCCTCTCGAGTCTCTCGAGCCTCCCAGGGCTCCCCCTCTCCAGCCTCTCGAACCTTCCAGGACTCCGCCCCACAAGCCTTCCTGGGCTCCGCCCCTCAAGTCTCTCGAGCCTCCCAGGGCTCCGCCCCTCAAGTCCCCCGAGCTTTCCAGAGCTCCGCCCTCCAAGCTTTCCAGAGCTCCGCCCTCGAGCTTTCAGAGCTCCGCCCTCTGAGCTTTCCAGAGCTCCGCCTCCCAGGCTTTCCAGAGCTCTGCCTCCCGGGCTTTCCAGAGCTCCGCCTCTCAAGCCTCCCAGGGCTCCATCTCTCAAGTCTCTCGAGTCTGCCAGGGCTCCTCCTCCCAAGCCTCCCAGGGCTCCGCCTCCCGAGCCTCCCACGGCTCCGCCCTCAGAGCCTCCCGAGCCTCCTACGGCTCCGCCCTCAGAGCCTCCCGAGCCTCCTATGGCTCCGCCTCCCGAGCCTCCCAGGGCTCCGCCTCCCGAGCCTCCCACGGCTCCGCCCTCAGAGCCTCCCGAGCCTCCTACGGCTCTGCCTCCCGAGCCTCCTACGGCTCCACCCTCAGAGCATCCCGAGCCCCCTACGGCTCCACCTCCCAAGCCCCCTACGGCTCTGCCTCCCGAGCCTTCCAGGTCACCGCCTCTAGGGCCTCCTCCCAGGCCTCCTGACCCGGCCCCTGACCTGTGGCCTCCTCCCAGGGCCCCTGACCCTGTTCCTGACCTGTGGCCTCCTCCCAGGCCTCCTGACCCGGCCCCTGACCTGTGGCCTCCTCCCAGGCCCCCTGACCCAGTCCCTGTCCTGTGGCCTCCTCCCAGGGCCCCTGACCCTGTTCCTGACCTGTGGCCTCCTCCCAGGCCTCCTGACCCGGCCCCTGTCCTGTGGCCTCCTCCCGGGCCCCCTGACCCAGTCCCTGTCCTGTGGCCTCCTCCCAGGCCTCCTGACCCGGCCCCTGTCCTGTGGCCTCTTCCCAGGCCCCCTGACCCTGTTCCTGTCCAGTGGCCTCCTCCCCGGTTCCCCGAACCTATCCTTGCCCTGTGGCCAGCTCCCAGACCTCCTGAACCCATCCTTGCCCGGTGGCCAGCTCCCAGGCCTCCTGAACCTATCCTTGCCCTGTGGCCAGCTCCCAGGCCTCCTGAATCTATCCTTGCCCTGTGGCCAGCTCCCAGGCCTCCTGAACCTATCCTTGCCCGGTGGCCAGCTCCCAGACCACCTGAACCTGTCCTTGCCCTTTGTGCCCCCCAGGACTTCCTGCCTGTCCTCTGTGCCCCCTTGGACTTCCTGCCTGTCCTCTGTGCCCCCTTGGACTTCCTGCCTGCCCTCTGTGCCCCCTTGGACTTCCTGCCTGCCCTCTGTGCCCTCTTGGACTTCCTGCCTGCCCTCTGTGCCCCCCTGGACTGCCTGTCTGCCCCTCGTTGCCCCCCAGGACTTCCTGCTTTCCCTCTGTGCTCCCTTGGACTTCCTGCCTGCCCTCTGTGCCCCCTTGGACTTCCTGCCTGCCCTCTGTGCCCCCGGTGCCATAATTTTGTTTTCTGTGGGTTCCTTTTTGTTTTTGGTGTTTTTTCTTTTAGGATCGTCTAGGATCCAATCCTTAGAGGGGGGCTATGTTATGTATGACCTTGTCTTGTTTTACCGTTGCCCCTTTGTTTTCCATTTTTTGTCCCTTTGTTATTCCATAGTTTTCACTTTTGTCCCTTTTGTAACTCCATAGACTCTTTGTTAGCTTTCGTGTTCACCGTTCATTGTTTGCACCTGCCCTCGTTAATCTGCCATTTTGCTTCTGTTAATCACCTTGTTATCTTGTTTGAGTTCTGTTTGTTCATTGGCCCCTTTGTCCCATGTTTTTGTATTTATACCCTGGTTCTTTGTCAGTCCTTGTCTATCGTTGAATGTTGTTGTTAGCCTGGTATGTTTCCCCTGCCTGTGTTTTTCTAGTTTTATGTTTATTGCCCGTGTTTTTCTAGTTTTATGTTTATTTCCCCATTGAGGGTTTTTCCTTTGTGTTTGTTAGTTTGCTTAATCAATAAAGTCTGCGTTTAGATCTGCTCTCCTCGTCTGCCTTCGCTGCCTCATTCGTAACAAAATGTCCGCTCGACAGAGTAGATACTGGGATAGTTACCACCAAACATGCCAATGCATAAAGTTTATGTATGCTCCCGCATAGATCTTTCTGCTGAAGGAATGCGAGCAGGTCAGCAGGGCTTTTTCCTTCAAAATCAGTAATGGCATACATTACAGTCAGTTCTTTTTTAAGCCGTGGCAGGTCGAAGAGTGTTCCGTGGCTCTGCGTTAAGGTGGAGAAGGCTACATCTGGGAATTTCTTCTGGTATGTCTGAAACTGCTGAGGATCGAGGAGAGAGAGAAACATTACTTTCTCATGGTCTTTAAACCGGTTCCGTATCTGGGCTTTTATGTTGTCCAAAATGTCACTTTGGAGTTTCTGGTACCTTGCGCGTATGTCCCCCTGTGCTTGGCCTCTCCGTGTGCTTGGCCCACCTGTTTCGCGCAAAGTAGATTCATAAATCTCATAAAATGTCCCTCTTTCCCTCTCAATAGTGTCACAAAACTCATCCATGCTTGCCAGAAATTGTACATCAAGTGTTTTGTTCTACAGTATTCCAAAAAGCACATCCAAATACTCAAATATCACATGAAATGTGGAAAGCATAAAACAAAACTCAAAATCATCCAGATCTGCATTGTATCCATCAGCACAGCGCACATAATCCTCGTTGTACTCATCATGGTGTTGTAATATGTGCTCAAATAGCTCCTTTAGGGCAGCTTTCTTCTCAAAGACTGTGCTGACCAATGTAGAATTATATTGCCACCTTGTTGGTGCCACATAAGGAAGACGTCGCTGGCATCTGCGTATGCTTAGGGGATCTGGAAAAAAATGCAGCTAGGCCATTGATATGTGCAAAAAGTTCCTACATTCTCTAAGATTCGATGCCCCTTGAGTCAGCACTAAATTAAGTCGACGTGCATAGCAATGTATAAATAAAGCCATAGGAGCCCTCACCTTAACTTTAGCTTTCACTCCATTTAGTCCAGATGCCATGACGGTAGCGCCATCAAAGCACTGTGCCACATCTTTATCCAGGCATTCGTGTTCCTCCAGGAATCGGAGAATGAGAGCAGCAAGAGAGAGTCATCAGCCCGTTTGTCACTTGTAACATTGTCAAATTTGACAAACCTCTCCTTAACACCAGTGTCTGTCACATAACGGAGCACCAGTACCAGTTGGGCTGCAGTACTCACATCTGTAGTTTCGTCCACCATAACTGTGACAAAAGGTGCTTTGTTGATCTCCTTTTTTATCTCCTCTCCCATCACTTCAGCTATGACTAATCAGGTAATTTTGTATTTTGACTGAAGTCCCAGTAAACACTTTTTTAGTGGAAAGGTGGTAATGCAAATCTTTGTCATGCTCGGCCAGAAAGGAAATAAGTTTTAAATAGTTACCTCTATTTTTGGACTCCTTGTTTTCATCGTGCCCCCTAAATGAGAGCTCTTGTTTACCTAGAAAGAGGACACAATCGATCAGTCTTTTCAGTATTTCCCTATTTTGTTTTATTCTTTCGTTGTGGAGCTCTGTTTCCCTTCGCATTTGTACGCTGAGTTGTAGATCCACTTTGGTGTCTCCGAACATTTCAAGAGCACCGTTGCTTGCAAGTGTCCTGATATGCTTTGATGTCTCGTTGCGGCCTTGCTTAGGCAATTCAAGTTTGCAAACCCAGTGTGGCTCCAAACACCATATCATTCAGTTGCAAATAACAGGCATTCGCAGCAATGCAATTTGCAATGTTCATTTGACGCTGTAAGCCAGGTGTAACTTTCACAGTTGGACGAATGAAAGTGCCACACAAATCATTTCCCTGGCTGGGACAGGCCTGCTAGCTGCGGGGTTAGTCAACCTTTTCTTACAATTTCCAGCTTTTCTTGAAAGGTCCTTTAAAAAAACATCTAGGTTACTATTGTAACCGCCGTTCCCTGATGGAGAGAACAAGACATAGTGTCAAAGAAGCGACACTAGAGGTCTCTCTTGAGAGCCTCGTGCATCTATGAACTTGAGTAAAGGCCAATGAGAAATTGCATGTCCCGCCCCCAGACATACAGATATAAAGGGAGGGAAATGCATCTGTCCATTCAGGGGGGAACAATGCGACGTGCCAAGCATGGGAGCAAGCCGCGCCAGCTGTGCCTTTTCGCTCTCTTTGTTTCTTGCATAGTGTCAAAGTGGCTGGGGCCATCTTAATGCTATCACACGCATCGAGGAAGGCGTTCTTTTCCAACTCCTATTCTTTATATAGTAACTATAATTTGCGAACAAACGCCAGTTTGGGGTGTAAAGTTGCCTGATAGAGGGAGCTCTGGCTTGGTTGATCATGTCTACGACGGCAGGTGGAAGGCCAATTAGATATTCCACATCCCATCCAGGGGCCAGACGTGGAGTTTCCAGAAGTCTGGGCGTGGATGCCAGAGTGTTCTACGTCTCTGAGAAAGAAGGTCTTTCCTCAGGGAAATTCACCAGGGAGGGGCTGATGCGAGGAGCACATGATCCGAGAACCAAGTCCGAGTGGGCCAGTAGGGTGCCACCAGAATGACATGTTCCTCGTCCTCCCTGACCTTGCACAGCACCTGTGCAAGAAGGCTCACTGGGGGAAATGCGTACTTGCGCAGCCCCCGGGGCCAGCTGTGTGCCAGCGCGTCTGTCCCGAGGGAAGCTTCCGTTTGGGAGTACCAGAGCGGGCAGTGGGAGGTCTTTTTGGAAAAGAACAGGACTACCTGTGCTTTGCAGAACCATTCCCAAATCAGCTGGACCAACTGGGGGTGAAGCCTCCACTCTCCGCTGAGCGTTCCTTGTCACAACAGCGCATCCACTGCCGTGTTGAGGCTACCCGGGATGTGAGTGGCGTGCAGTGATCTGAGTTGCTGCTGGCTCCAAAGGAGGAGATCGCGGACAAGTTGTGACATGTGATGGGAGTGCACACTGCCTTGGTAATTTATGTACGTCACGGTGCTGTCCAACCAATCAGAGTCTTGTGTGTGTATTTGAATGATACGCGGAGCTGCCAACTACAGTATGTATTATGTAGTGATATACAATCATATCAAAGTAGCCAGTGATAGATGTACAAACTGAGTAAGCAAAATTTCTGAAATGCACTGCAAAGCACAGATTGTTGCACTGTGACACAGCTTTTGAATACAGCAAAAACAGCAGAGATTTTATGCCATAATGTGTGCATTTATGGATTAACTAGGACTAACTCTTAACTACAGCCATAACCAGGGTTTAAATGAGGGTCTGGGGTGGGGTGACATAGTAAAACATTTTACCACTGAGGTTGTGAAACATCAACTACTAAAATGTATTAAATAACCTCTTCATCAGGACCAGTGTTTGCATATTTGACATACAGTTGAAGTCAGATGTTTACATGTACCATAGCCAAATACATTTAAACTCAGTTTTTCTTAATTCCTGACATTTAATCCTAGAAAACATTCCCTGTATTAGGTCAGTTAGGATCACTACTTTATTTAAAAAATTTGAAATGTCAGAATAATAGTAGAGAGAATTATATATTTCAGCTTTTATTTCTTTCATCACATTCCCAGTGGGTCAGACGTTTACATACAATTTGTTAGTATTTGGTAGCATTGCTTTTAAAATTTTTAACTTGGGTCAAACATTTAGGGTAGCCATCCTCAAGCTTCTCACAATAAGTTGCTGGAATTTTGGCCCATTCCTCAAGACAGAACTGGTGTAATTTAGTCAGGTTTGTTGACATCCTTGCTCACACATGCTTTTTCAGTTCTGCCCACAAATTTTCTATCGGTCAGGGTCAGGGCTAGGGCTTTGTGATGGCTACTCCAATACCTTGATTTTGTTTTCCTTAAGCTATTTTGCCACAACTTAGGAGGTATGCTTGGGGTCATTGTCCAGTTGGAAGACCCATTTGAGACCGAGCTTTAACTTCCTGGCTGATGTCTTAAGATTTTGCTTCAATATATCCATATAATTTCCTTCCACATGATGCCATCTATTTTTTGAAGTGCACCAGTACCTCCTGCAGCAAAGCACCCCACAACATGATGCTGCCACCCCAATGCGTCATGATTGGTATGGTGTTCTTCGGATTGCAAGCCTCACCCTTTTTCCTCCAAACATAACAATGGTCATTATGGCCAAACAGTTCATCAGACCAGAGGACATTTCTCCAAAAAGATAGATCGTTGACCCCATGTGCACTTGCAAACTGTTGTCTGGCTTTTTTATGGCAGTTTTGCTGAGCAGCCTTTCAGGTTATGTCAATATAGTACTCGTTTTACTGTGGATATAGATACTTGTCTACCTGTTTCCTCCAGCATCTTCACAAGGTCCTTTGCTGTTGTTCTGGGTTTGATTTGCACTTTTCGCACCAAACTATTTTCATCTCTAAGAGACAGAATGCGTCTCCTTCCTGAGCGGTATGTCTGCGTGGTCCTACATGTTATTTATTACCTTCAGGTGTTTTGAAACTGCCAAAAAGATGAAACAGACTTGTGGAGGTCCACGCCTAAGTGCCCTTGGTCCTGAAGATATTGAGTTATCTCATAGAAGATTTTTACAGTCACTCATGTGCTATTAAACATTTTCTGAAGTAGTACAATAGCAGTATGTGAAGAACCAAAATTGCGAAACTGTTACCATTGAGACACAAAACTTTCTTCTGCTAGTGGGGGCTTGACGGCTTGAAAATGAAATCCTCCACTGATCAACCTGTGGTTGGAATCCTGCCGCATCAATATAATAATTTCTTTTACTACTAATATATGACTATGATTGGTTCATCCTGACCAGCTCTGTAAAAAGTGTGCCACGTGACAGCACCATCAATGTGCTGCTTTAGCAATGGTCTGGACCTGTGGGGATTTAAATTATTTTAAAAACATTTCCAAAAATTACTGAATTAAAAATATGACAATTGCAATGATTCTTACCTGCGGATGGAAACCCACAGCAATAAATGACTGTGATTGGTCCATCCTGACCAGTGCTGGGAAAAGTAACAGGTGCCACGTGACTTTGCCGTGTATGTGCTACTGGACCTTAGGACAGTATTTTAGAGCCAATTAATATAAAAACTTTTTGAATAAATATTGGAGTAAAGATTTTTCACTATCGGGCCAGTGCAAGCCAGGGCAATCAACTGGCCAGCCGGGGCCAATAGCTGGTGCCAACATCACACACCTCGCCCATTTCACAAACAAAAGGGGAGGTCAAGCTGAGCTATCATGTTATCTAGTTATCTAGAATATCAAGCTTATATCATATGTAAACATTAGCTAGCTAGAAAGATATATTAGCAATAACAACTCATCGACTGTAACTGCCATGATGTCCTGAGTGGTCTCTCCACAAACAGCGGGACGATGTCCCAGCACACCATCTATGAAAGTTCACCGAACCATGAAAAGTAATTTCTTTCTCAAAGCTGTATACCGTTGTGGCAGCAGGGGCGTGGTCAAGCACCCGTCCGGGAGAGGAAAGCGGTAAGGGCGCTTACACCTGAGCTAAATTATGTCTCTAATTCCAGTGAGCACGAGGAGAGAGGCATAAAAGCAGACACAGAGCCTCCAGTCCGAGAGAGACGACAAGCCAACTCAGTGCGCTTGTATTATATTGTGTTGTAAAACCAAAGGGAATTAAAAGCTTACTTTGTACTGAAGACCTGTTTCCTGTCCTCCTTCCTGTGAGAAGCGTTACACTGGTGCCGATAGTCACCCCATAGAGTCCTCCCAGCTGGCAGAAGTCCTCCAGTCCCTCGCGACGCTGCATCAAGGCCACCAGCAATCCCTGCTTGAGCTCCGGCAGGACCAGGATCGCCGGTTTTTTGAAATCATGCGGGCTCAGGCAGAGGACCGGCTCGCCATCCGGAGCCTCCTCAGCCAAGAGGAGGCATCGCCCACAACCGCGACCCCGGACACCCGCGCTACGCTGCCCCCCATGCTACAGAAGATGGGGACAGCAGATGATCCTGAGGCCTTCCTCGATTTGTTGGAGCACTCAGCAGAAATCTGGGGCTGGCCCCGCGAACATTGGGCAGCCCGCCTGATTCCCCTCCTGTCTGGGAAAGCTCAACTTGCGGCACAGCAGCTGCCGGCGTCGAACCTCCTGGCCTACACCGATCTGAAGAGGTCTATTCTGCAGCGGGTCGGTCAGAGCCCGGAAGAGAATCGCCAGCTCTTCCGGGGCATGAAACTAGGGATGTCCGATCGCCCGTTCGCGTTCGCTCAATGGCTCCGGGACGCCTGTCGGAGGTGGCTGCTCGCGGGGGACCGCGACGTCGAGGGAGTAATTGACCAGGTGGTACTGGAACAGTTCGTTCAACGGCTGCCTCGGAAGACGGCGGGGTAGGTCCAGTACCATCGCCCGGCGTCGCTGGAGGAAGCTGTTCGGCTGGCGGAGGACCACTTGGCGGCGATCCCGAGGGCGGACGAGCCCTCTTCTTCGTCTCTCTCTCTTTCCCCTTCCCTTGTGTCTGCCCCTGCCCTCGCCCCCTCCCCTATGTTCTCTCCTTCTGTTTTCTCCCCAGGGCCCGTTCCTGCCCCGCGCAGGCATGGAGGGTTCCAGAGACCAGCTTCCCGGCCTTGGGAGAATATACCCTCCCATTCCCCGTCATTCAGCCGCTCTCCTCCTCAGGTGGGCCGGCCTGTTGGAGGTGCGGAGACCCGGACCACTTCCGGCATCAGTGTCCGCTGATGGAGGTGGGGACGGTGGTGCGGGTCTCCGACGTCCCGCAGGCTGCCCCCTATCAGGCTGGAGCATACCGGATTCCGGTATGGATCAGGGGGGGTATTTACCAAGCTTTGCTGGATACCGGCTGCAATCAGACCACCATCCACCAACGCTTGGTTCAACCCGGGGCTTTGGGTTTAGCTAAACAGAGGGCTGGGGGCCGTACTCTCGCAGGTGGTGGAGGGGGAGGAGCGCCCAGTGCTGTACATTAGCCGGAAGCTCTCTTTGAGGGAGACTAAGTACAGCACCGTGGAGAAGGAGTGTTTGGCCATCAAGTGGGCGGTCCTCACCCTCCGGTATTACCTGCTGGGGCGGGCCTTCACCCTCTGCTCGGATCACGCCCCACTCCAGTGGCTCCACCGCATGAAAGATACTAACACCCGGATCACCCGTTGGTACCTGGCTCTCCAGCCCTTTAAATACAAGGTGGTCCACAGACCGGGGGTGCAGATGGCTGTCGCTGACTTTCTTTCCAGAAATGGGGGGGGGGTGGTAGACAGGCCGGATGGTGCCCCGGCCTGAGTCGGGCGGTGGGGGTATGTGGCAGCGGGGGCGTGGTCAAGCGCCCGTCCGGGAGAGGAAAGCGGTAAGGGCGCTTACACCTGAGCTAAATTATGCCTAACACCTGTCTCTAATTCCAGTGAGCACGAGGAGAGCGGCATAAAAGCAGACACAGAGCCTCCAGTCCGAGAGAGACGACAAGCCAACTCAGTGCGCTTGTATTATATTGTGTTGTAAAACCAAAGGGAATTAAAAGCTTTGTACTGAAGACCTGTTTCCTGTCCTCCTTCCTGTGAGAAGCGTTACAACCGTATAAAGTCTTGCTCATCATTCAATTTGTGGCAGCAAAATGGCCAAGCAATTCTCATGAGGCTCTTGATCACAACCTTGACCATGACACTAGACCATTTGCTCTGGTTAATTTAAAAAGAAAGTCTTGCTCCCTGTCAAAAAGCTACACTTATGATGCTGCGCTGAGTTAGCGCTTTGGGAACAACTTTAGGTGTGACCAGCTGTGAATATGTGTGCAACACGTCAATGAAAAATTACCGGAATGTATAGCCTCTGCTGGTGACATCATTGGATGCACCTGTAACAGGGCTATAAATAGATGTGTCACAGGTGCATTGTCAGATCTTTTGTCTTCAGATCACTCTGTGTGTATGTGCTTCATGTGCCTGTCAGAAACATTCTACTTTCCTCTGTTAGGAGTTAGATTTTGTTAGGCAGTGCGCAGAAACCTTTCTCTTTTCTCTAAATAAATAAATAAAAAGAAGATGACTGAAAGACAGAGCAAGTGGTGTGTGTTCCCTTGTTTACGCTCTATGGCTGAGAGGGTATTTGTATGTTTGGGGAAGAGCATGCTGCTCTTGTGTTGGGGCGTTGCGGGTGCGAGCATTGCGATCTGTTCTCAGTCAAAAAGCTCCAAACTAGAAGACAAAGATAAAAAAAAAGATTAAGGGGAACGCTATATCAGTCCCTTCCTTTCTTTGATGACCTCCATGACAAGCTTTCTCGTTCATGGAGGAATCCTTATACTTCCTGTGTCTTTGTGCCCTTGACGTTGACGTCTTCGACTGTCGTGGGTGCTGAGACATGGGGGTAATCGGTGATGCTGCCAGTAGAAGAGACACTTGCGGGTTATCTCTCGCCTGGCTCGGCATCATCACTAAAGAGACCCACTCTCCCCACAAAGCCGTGCAGGACCACCTCCACACCCTTCCCTTGTGGCTTATCAGGCAGCAGGTAAGGCTGGTGCTGCCCTACACACTATGGCAGTGTTACAGGCATACCAGGCTGATCTGTTGAAAGACCTGAGTGCAGGCAACACGGTCGACGAAGAGGCTTTCTCTGAGCTTCATCGAGCCACAGATCTGTCTCTCTGCATGACGAAGCAGACAGCTCGCGCCATTGGCCAGTCTATGTCTGCTTTAGTCAGCACTGAGAGACACTTATGGCTCAACCTGTTGGGCCACAGAGATAAGGACAACGTTTTTTCTTCTCGATGCCCCGGTTTTTCCTTCTGGCTTATTTGGTGACACTATGAAGTAGTTATCACTTGGTTTCAGGAGGCAAAAAGCCACAAGGAAGCCTTCGGGCAATTTCTTCCTCGCCACACTCAGGGGGAGGGGCCGTCAGCCACCCAGCCCCGCCCCGGTCCTTCTAGACGGGCGGCTCAAAAACAAAGCGTGGCAAATTGTGCTCCCCCTCATAAAGAATGGGGGCCGGTTCGTCGCCCTCAGCAGCACCCAAAGCAAGACCTCAGGGCAGTTATTTCTCCGAGAGCGTTCAAGTTCAAGATGCTAACCATCAAGACGGTCATGACTCAAATCCAACACCGCGATTGGTTGGTCACGATCGACCTCATGGACGTGTACTTTCATATAGAAAGTCTGCCACAACACAGGAAGTTCCTGAGGTTCGCTTTCGGGGGCAAAGCTTTCCAATATCGGGTTCTTCCATTAGGTCTAGCCTTATCACCCCGCACATTCATGGAATGCATGGATGCAGCATTGGCTCCTTTGCGACTCCGAGGCATCCGTATTCTAATTTACATAGACGACTGGCTGATACAAGCACAGTCACAATAACTGGCATTACAGCACAGGGATATTGTCTTAGCTCATCTTTTTTTTCTGGGTCTGAAACTGAACTTCAAAAAGAACGTTCTCTCTCCCAATCAGGGAATTACCTATCTGGGTGTTGTATGGAATTCGATCACGATGCGGGCACAATTGTCTCCCGCTCGAATCATGTCCATTCAGAACACCCTGAGCAAAGTTAGGCTAGGCCGAGGTTGCACTGTTCTTCAGTACCCACGAATACTAGGTCTCATGGCATCTGTGTCCTCGGTGATCCCTTTGGGCTTTCTGCACATGAGACCGTTTCAGTTGTGGTTCAAAGCCAGGGAATTTCATCCAAGGGCCAATCCCCTAGGCTGATTAGGGTTGCGCGCCACGTGCTACGTACCCTTTCTATGTGGTTCAGACCCCGGCTCCTCACTTTGGGTTCCACTCTAGGTGCGTCTTGCCGTCGCAGGTTGCTAACAACAGACGACTCCCTGATGGGCTAGGTAGCGGTCTTAAGGGGTCGTCAGCTCAATTGTCACATTAACTGTCTCGAGTTGATTGCTGTATTTCTGGCCCTGAAATACTTCCTCCAGAGGCTGCCATATCTTGGTGCGGGTGGACAACACAGCGGTAGTCTCTTACATAAACCATCAAGGAGGTCTACATTCATGCCAGCTGAACAGACTGGCATGGCAGATTCACCTTTGGGCCCAGGGCAAGCTCCTGTTAATCAGAGCAGCTTATATTCCTGGATGCCTGAATGAGAGCAGATTTACTGTCCAGACAGAAAATACAGACGGGGGAGTGGAAGCAGAAGTGGACCTCTTCGCCTCCCAACAGACAGCGTAATGTATGCTTTCCTCCCGGTTTCTCTGCTACTTGGAGTCTTGGCCAGAGTTCGCCAGCAAGGGTCCTGCCTCTTACTTATAGCGCCGCACTGACCAAACAGGGTATGGTTCTCGGAGATAATGTCTCTCCTCGATGGCTCGCCTTGGGCGATGCCGGACAGGAGGGACCTTCTGTATCATGCGCAGGGGACAATATTTCATCCCTGGCCCGAGCTGTGGAACCTTCATATTTGGCCCCTGATGGGTACTGTAAGGCTGACATCAAGAGGTCGTAAAAGTCAAAGAACTCTGCGAGAACCAAGTCATAAAAACTCTTACACAGAAGAACATTTTCACCTGAGTCAACACATCCTACTGAGCAAGGACAATAAAACACAAATCTCACATCTGACCTCTTACCTTTTAGCAGCGACATACACCTTTAGGGTGGAAGAGGACAGCCTCCCCTCCAGCCTCTCTTGCAGGAATAAGAGCACTGACCTAACTGTGCACCTCTGTGGGTCTTCGGCTTGGGAAGAACACCAATTTGCGAACAAGCGCCACTTCAGGGCGTAGAGATGCCTGGTGGAAGGGGCTTTGGCTTGGTTGATCATGTCTACGACAGTAGGTGGTAGACCAGCTAGATCTTCTGCGTCCCATCCAGGGGCCAGATGTGGAGTTTCCAAAGGTCTGGATGCGGATGTCAGAGCGTGCCCTGCCCCTGAGAAAGAAGGTCCTATATGGGTCGTGAGGAGTATGAGGTCCGAGAACCAAACCCGGGTGGGCCAATAAGGAGCCACTAGTGTGACTTGTTCCTCGTCCTCCCTGACCTTGCACAGCACCTGTGTAAGAAGGCTCACTGGGGGAAATGCATATTTGCTCAGCCATGTGGGCCAGCTGTGTGCCAGTGTGTCTGCCCCGAGGGGAGCCTCTGTTCGGGCATACTAGAGCGAGCAGTGGGAGGTCTCTTGGGAGGCAAACAGATCTACCTGGGCCTCGCCGAATCATTCCCAAATCAGCTGGACCGACTGGGGGTGAAGCCTCCACTCTCCGCTGGGCAAGCGTTGTCGTGACCACGCGTCCGCTATCACATTGAGACTTTGTACTGGAACGCCTGGCCGGTGAACGCAAACCGTAGAAAGGGTCGGTGTCACGGCAGAATTGAGATGTGGAAGTACGTGTCCTTCAGGTCTACCGCTGCGAACCAATCTAGATGCCGGACGCATGTTAGGATGTATCTCTGCGTAAGCATTTTGAACGGGAGTTTGAGCAAAGCCCCGTTGAAAACTCACAAGTCCAAGATCGGTCGTAAGCTGCCACCTTTCTTGGGTACGATGAAGTAAGGGCTCCCTCATTTCGGTTGGAGGGACAGGCTCTATCGCGTCTTTGAGTAAAAGAGTAGCGATCTCCGCGCGCAAACTGGCAAACTGAATTGCGTAACCGAGTCAGATGGTCCGGCCCAGCCAGCGTGACGGGTTGGGAAGTGAGAGCCACACATCCAATCTCCATGCTAGGGGCACCAAGGGGACGAGTATTTTTGACGTACCTGGCGGGTGGAGCAGTGGGGCGGAGCAGGTAGTACGGCGTCGGGAGGTGAGGACGCGTCCTGAGGCTCTAGTGCTGAGAAAGGACTCGAAGCACTTACCTTGCCCCGCACACCCGGCAGGGGGCGTGTTAGTGACTGAGGAGGAGGTCCTGTAGTGGCGTCCTCTGGACTCGTCAGAACCGGCCGGCCTGGGGACCGCGTCCAGCATGCCGGGACTGTATAGATCTGGTGGCAGAGGGCTGTGAGAACGGCATTTGTGGGCCAGATTACCCAGAGACAAAGGAAATAGCTCTTTTATTGAGAATTTGGGTACCGCTGCCCCGTCTAAGGGGAGCTGCAAATGAAATAAATTCAACAGAATCTCCTCTCGGCACTCCACCGGGGGACGGAGTGGTCTTACCATCTCCGGAGCTAACATCTCGGGCTCTGGGTCATCTGTCTCAGGAGAGCCTGGGAGCCGTCCGTGTCCTCAAGGGGGTCCGTGAGACGGGGTTGTCTGCTTCCTGTGGAGCGCTCGGGCTGAGGGCTGGGCCCAGGTTGAGGCGGAGCAGCTTGTTGTTTCTTCGCAGGGGGACGCCCTCGGCTAGCAGACGAGGCATGGCCCATGGCGGCAGACTTGCGGCGGGGCAGGATATGAGAGCTGGCCTCCGTCTGTTTCTTCACCGCGGAGAACTGCTGGGTAAAGTCCTCGATGGTGTCGCCGAAGAGGCCGAACTGGGAGACTGGGGCATCAAGAAAGCGAATCTTGTCGGTCTCACGCATCTTGACCAAGTTCAGCTACAAATGACGTTCCTGGACCATGAGCGTGGGCATCGCCTGCCCGAGTGACTGCGCTGTGACCTTCGTGGCTCTAAGGGCAAGGTCGGACGCTGGGCGCAGTACACAGAATATTTTAATTAATTAATGCCTTTATATTACACTATATTGTAACTGAATTAGTTCAATGCCAGAATAAATGCAAAGCACTTTCATGGTAGTCATTGCAGAAATACAGTTTATGTTTGTCTTTTTTTTAATTTTTGTGAATAAAAAGTTTAGAAGACACCTCTTTAACTTTGTTTCAGCAATTGTGCTTTTGGGATAACAACCATACTTTTTTACAGCATAACTCTTTAATTTAATTATGAATTCCAGTAGGATACAACATATGGCATGGTGACAACCTCTCTTTGAAAGGGAGTGTGATTGACTATAATTTTGACTAACATATTTTACCAACTATGGTTTCATGATCATCAAACAAAATCAGTTCAAGAGAACAGTATTCACAAATACCTAAATCCACGATCCCGGTTCCGGGATTTAAAATTACGTCAGTAATAATGTACTTCCAATTTTAAATGTATGCGGATTGAGTTATGAGCTCATATCTGGTACCATTTGAAAGCTTAGAATGTCTACTTTCTTGAGATATGCATCACTTTGGCATTTGTTTTACACTAAGTAACTTATTTACAATAAATTACATAGTTCCACCCATCAAAAGTCGTGTCATAATTATGTGCGTTTTTGAATACATATGTCTCATATCGCTCAAATATGACGCACATGTACAAACCATGTATCAAATGAAAGCTCTCATTGCCAGTAAGAAGTTCCAATAAGTCTTTTTATTGAGGTATAATCACATATCTAATACACTTCGAATGAATCATGAAGTATACAATCATACAAGTGAAATTATTGAATATTTGCCGTGCTACTCGCGACTAGACAGCACAGTTAGCCACAAATGCTACATAATCTTTTACCTTAGGTTATTCTCTGCAAAATGAGCCGTTTTTCAGTGTTTTCTGTGGTTGTGTGCCCAAGTAATCCCTCGATATGTCACACGAGTGCAGAAACACCACAAAGTAATGTTATATGATATTCAACAATCCAGGAAAATATGTAAACATCCGATCCGGATAAAGCATATATTGCCGTAAAGCTTAGACCCTCTGCTTTCCGGCAATGTCTCTCAAGATCAAATAGACCAATCAGGGGCTGTGATATTGCATCCAGACTGTGAAGTGATCACTGGGTAGGTTACATGCCCAAAACACACAGACGCGTCTCACCAGACACCAGAGCGCATATTTACCACTTTCAACAGTGTTTTATGGTATGGGGAGACTTTAGATTTGGGTAGGCGGAAAGTACACCAAAAAAAGGTAATATTCCTCCCTTCAAATAAATTGAAATAGATATTAAATAAAACATGATACAGACAAAATTCCTTTTTCAGGTATTTGCTGACATCTAGTGGAAACAGCCAAAACTGTCTGCTTGCTGCTAGGGTTTACAGGGCTTGAGTTACACTTTCAAAAATGAATTTATATAAAAAAAAATCAAAAAGCACCTCTTTTTTTTAGGAGGGTTATTACTGTTCAGACAACATATATTTAATTTTTTTTAATTTTTAGCAGTGTTTTATGCAACTTCAAAGGGTTTCCTGTAAAATGACACCAAAACTGTGTATTTAGGCCAAAGTATGTGGGAATGGGAAGCTTTTTAATTTGGGTAGGCCAAATCCAGGCGGAAATCCCCAAAAATGGCAAGGATCTTAAGAGGTTAAACAACATGTGAGTACCTGAGGGGATTGCACCTGTAAAAATGTAATACTCACTTTGAGGAATATAAAAATGCTAAAGAAACTTTTAATAAGAAAACCACAGTCCCTCTGCATTGTATATTTGACTAACATTCTAACATTAAGTTAATATTGTTATTAAAACAGTTCTTGTAAAAGAGAGATTTGTTTATTCAATATATCTCTATTGTTTCAGATAAAGGCTTGGTGAGGAGAACAATTATGCTAATAAATTAAGGATCTAGACTACATTATTTGTTAATGGAAAGCTGATAATTTTTCTATACTGTAATTGCACAATATTGGACAAAATTAAGACCACCAATGTGTGAAATTCCAAAATCTTGTATATAGAGGCAATTCATTTATTATCATAGTTTTATATAATTTATAATCTAATAATTATGGGCCGCCAGTTATCATTTAAGAGTGGATCTTTTTAGGTTTAGGAATCAAGGTAATCAGACGTTGAGTCTGATTTAAGGTTGGGAGATCTCTAAGGTTAGAGATACTTTAACATAAGACTAGAAGGAATAAAGGAATTACAGTAACTGTTCAGCAAATAATTTATAGAATTCAGAGGTTAGACCATCAGTTCTAGGGGACTTATTATTTTCTAAATTATGAATTGAACTAATAATTTCCTCTAAAGGGTTGATCTCACATGGCTTTGTATAAATGTTTTTCTTAACCTCTTCTAATTAAAAAGAAATCAATAAAATTTGAAAATTATTGATAGAGAACCATGAAAATAAAATTACCACTAGGGTCACAATAACAATGTAAGACATAACCAGGGAATATGTTTCCCTTCTGTCACTCACTCGACATTGTGTCATTGCTTCTTTCGGGAGTCTCGGATGCCTCTGAATATGAAAAAGGCCAATGCCAAATTGGCAAACAGAATTCGCATGTCCCGCCCCCAGACATACGGGTTTAAAGGCAGGGATTGTGCATCTGTTAAGTCACATTCTTTCTTCGGAGCCAAGTGGTTGTGTGTGTTCAGAGAGCTAAAACCTCACTCTGTTCCACTCGCCTCTAAAAGAGAGCTTTCCTGTTGGATCTACGGCACATTGCCAGCGGCTTTCTCCCTCCTCTTGTCCTCTAAAAGAGCAAAACTCCTCTAAAAGAGTACTATTTTCAAAAAAATAAAAGAGTTAACGCTTTGCGTCGAACGTCTTTTTAAAGACGCGTCATTTTCAAGATACCCTTCCGCCTTTGCGTTGTTCCTGGATGCGGCAGATATCTCTCCACTTCTGACGGCCATAGGCACAGTTTTGTGTGTCTGGGTCGCGATCACAGCGAGGCAGCATTTGAGGATGGTTCATGTACTCATTGCGAGAACCTGACCATGCCATCATTGCGGTCGCGGCTTTCCTTTCTCAAAGGAAACGCCACTCCAGCCGCCCCCCATGTTGCTCCTTCCCATGGGATTGAGGACGACCCATCTGGTGATGGAAGCAATTTGGGGAGTTCAGCGGCGTGGTTTCGCCAGGTAAATCCCATTGAAGCACCCACCCCCATCACGCTCGATTGCTTCCGTCCGGGCTCGACATGAGTCTGATGTCTCCATCGGTGCCATGGAGCATGATGATGACATCGCCGCGGCATCTGAGAGCATCGCGTAGTATGACGGAGTACTCAGCTGGGCTGCCACCTTCGGGCTTGCCCGCCTAGTTCGAGGCTGGGATTTGGCTAGAACCATAGCTCAGCTCAACAAATATTTGTTGATCACCACTGAGTCCAAGACAACAGGTTACTAATTAGATCAAAACAGAGCAGCACAACATGACCTGTATTAGTAAAAAAAAAGTGTTATACGCTGTGGATGTGAGGGCGTGTTTGAGCACCCATCTGGGGAGAAAGAAAGTGGTATTAACATCCACCTGAAATGAATTGTTACAAATGACTGTTTCTATGTGCACAGTGAGATTCGGGGGAGATAAAAGATGGCCCAGTCCACAGAGAGAGGAGAGAGAGATAATAGCTAGAGTCTGCTACCAGAGTGTTTCATATATAGTGTTGTGCTGAAAATAAGACCTGTCTTATCCTTTACGCAGCAAAGCAGAATTTTTGTTTTGAGTGTTAAGCTGCAAAGTGTTTTTCTCTTAAGTCCGTCTGGCACTATTTTTATATTTTGGCTTCTGGAATGGTCAATTTTCATAGCAGGGTGAAGAGAGTCATATTTCTGGATTCTATAGATTCTCATCTACAATGTGGATGCATTGTAAATACACTTCTTGAGACATTTGTACATGTTCTGATGTGATATATCACCAAAAAATACAAAAACGGAAATTCAATTTTGTTGTTTTTATTATATAAAAAATATTAAACATAAATGAATAAAGAATTTTACAACAAATATTTATTCCTCAAAGGCTTTAGAACAACTTCAAAAGAAATTGGGTGAAAAAATATAAAGAAACAAAACAACTGTTTACATTTCTGTGACTATAGTCACCATACCTTTTTTTTTTTTGGTTGAAAAACAGAAGAAAATATAAAAGGAACAAAACTGTTCATTTGAATGGAATATTCTGTATAAATGGAGTAATATCCAAAAACACCACTAGATGGAACTGTTTACTGCATTTGAATGATGTGCTTTTCATCAGTCATTAGGTGCCACAGGCTCTGGCTGTAGGAATTTCACACCCCTCCCCCCTTTTACTCCAATGACATCTGACAACATCATTCTTTGTTTTTGGTCTGTGATTGGTTCACACACACACACACAGGTCTGTGATTGGTTCACACACACACACAGCTCTGTGATTGGTTTACACACAGCATTTTATACATTAGATAAAATAAAGTACAATGTCTTTGTTTTGCGGTAAAATCTATAATAATAATGCTATAGATTTGCACTAAAATACGGAAGGCTTATCATTCGCGGAAGTCAACACAGTCTATGCAGTCGAATGGCAGCTTTTTCATAAAAAAAAAGTAAGTTAATACCTTGATCCATTCCGAAGTTATTAATAGATATGTCAGGGGTGCGCACTTTGACGCTCTAGTGCGTCAGTCGACTTTAAACTCTAAATCACGTGGACTGTGAAAACCGGCTCCCGCTTTGATCCAAATATGAATCTTTGTTTCATACACCTTACCTCCCTCCATGAGCATGGATGACAGCTTTAACCATTAACCAGAATTTTGACATTATATGGGGACTCTATCCATGGCCGTGAATTGTCCATAGATTTGTCATCTTTCAGCAGTGTCAGGCAGATGAATCTTGACACCGTTAATGTAAACACGAGTGCCTACATAATATGCAGCTTGTCCTGCAGTGTGGGGTTCCTCCACTTTAGGTCATATTTTCTTTAATATTTCTCGGTCAAGTGGGCATGGTCTTTCGCAAATCACATCCTGTTTTCCTTCAGAAAATCCAAGGATTTCCAAGTAGGTATAGCTGCAGGATGGAGATCTCCAAATGGGGATGGAATCTCCAAAATAGGGTGTGTTTTCTGCAGAAGGGGGCTGGGCTACTCCAAATGGGGGTTGCACCATCTCCACAGATGGTTAGGATTAGGGAAAGGGCTAGGTATGGAGCTCCCTATATATTTGCCTGCGATTTAGAGCTTCCGTCCCCATTTGGAGCTCTGTCTGCAGCTATACCCTTCTTAGGATTTCACTGCTATCCACTAATAATGGGAAGTCTGATTCATTTCCGCGATGATTCTTTTCCATGAACCAGTAAAAAAAAAAAAAAGATTCAGAGGTTCTTTTACATAATCACATTATGACATCATTCACTAGTACATAATTAGTAGATTGGTGTGGATGCCGGTGAGGGTTATTAATGTAACGAGGTGCTTACCTTGAGGAAGGGATCCACTATAGGGACTCAATTCACAGATGTAGAGGTTGACAGTGTGGATTAGAGCCCGAAGCCATTTGTTTTGAGAATAATGGCTGGCTGATGAAGTTATTGGCTGGCTAGCCGGCTCAGCCAAAACCTAAATGGCTGCTGCAGCCGCCAAACTTTTCATAGCTGCAAATGGCTGAAGCTGCCACTTCATGTCTACAGATGTCTATGTTCAGTGGTGGACAGTAACGAAGTAAATGTAATTCGTTACTGTACTTAAGTAGCTTTTTTGTGTATCTGTACTTTACTGAAGTATTTAAATTTGGGGAGACTTTTACTTTAACTCCACTACATTTCAAAGTCAAATATCTTTTACTCTACTACATTTTCAAAATCAGTCGTTCCTTTTTATTTATGAGTGGATAAAAATGTAACTGGTCATACTGAGCCACCAATCACAGTACAGCGGCGCTTTGTTTTGAACTTGCCTTGGCGGCATCTACTAAGCCGAACCAGGGGTGCGTTTCCCAAAAGCATCGTTAGCCAACTATGGTAGCAAGTTCCGTCGTTATCATCATAGTTCAACGAGTCGGTGTTTCCCGAAACCATCGTTCCAACGAGCATTCGCAAACAGCATCGCAGAGTTGTGTGGTTGGAACGACAGCTCTCGACCTGTGGTTAGAAGCAGAGTTTCTTGTTATTATAACATGTGGGCTTAATAAATTATTATCTTGAGCCAAATAAGCAAGATGACATTCAGTACAATCAGTATCTTTTATTTAGAAGACATACAAATGTCCTTTATGTCTTTTAGTTTGTCAATAGATTTAAAGCACCGCTTTTGAAGAGTGCGCATGTGTGAACGTGCTCTAGTGCGTAAGAACGAGCCTATGATTGAATCTGGAAATAAAGCAAATAACTGAGAAAAATATGAGAGAGTCCTCAGATGACATGTCCGTAATTTATAGCAAAACATCTAGCATTAATTCGATCATTAATTCGAACAGATTCATTAAAAGTAGTTTTTAATCCACCACATGTGTGACATCATTAACCAACGTGGTTGAACAACCAATTTGCGACAATACGGTTTTGGGAAACAGTCGTGACTAGCAAGTTGATTTCTTCAACAGTGCATCGTACTCACGGTAGTGGAGCAGCAAGTTACGTTGTTGTACGGAAACGCACCCCAGAGCCATTAAATATGAGAGTTGCGAATATAGACGGTTGCGACAGTGATCTCGCCGCCGCGTGTCACGTGATTCGTGTAGCTCTCAATAGTTCCAAACAAATTGCGTTGCCAATGATTTTAAGCGGGGCAGAGAGCAGCAGCTATTATTGCAGCAATTATCGGTAAATATTGACGCATAATGTACATTGCTTATTATGTTGACACTAAAATGACTTGCATATAATAGCATTGTTTTTCTGGAGAGTAGCAGAAACACTGCATTAATACGTTTTTGTGTTTAATTTTGGAGGGAAATTGGCTGCTCCCATGACCATAGACACTCGAGAAAAATATATACAGTAAATACTGTAAATGTATTATACCTTATGGGAACAGTCCCCTTCCCTCCAAAATTAAACACACAAAAAATGTATTCAATTCAAATATATATATATATATATATATATATATATATATATATATATATACACACACACATCTGACTAATTAATGTCATATTATTAATAGATTGGTGTGCCAAGAGTGACATTAGTCTTAAGCAAGAGTCTTGTGACAAATTATAATAGGACATTATGGCCATAAAAAATCATAGTACTTGGATACTTAAGTACATTTGAAGGCAAATACTTTTGTACTTTTACTCAAGTGAATTTTTAAAGGCAGCACTTCTACTTTTACTTAAGTAATATTTTACCTTGAGTATCTTTACTTTAACTCAAGTACATGGTATGTGTACTTCGGTCCACCACTGTCTATGTTATACTGATTTACTAGATCTCAATATTTCCAAGCAATGCATGGCTTACACTATATTTCTACAAAATGCAATACAATGTAATAAAGAAAACACCAGATTTTACTTTCACAACGTATGTACATATTTATTTTGTAGTTTGTATGCTACTAAACATTTTCACATAGCCTACAATGTGTTGTGTTTAGGCTAAATGCATGTAGGCTAAGTTGTATACAATAACTTGGCATTATCATGGATGAAGCTTATCATATTACACCTTGATTAAGAATGCAAACTTTTGTTGAATTTTATGAGAAATCTACAGACGTAAACAGACGAAGTGTAGTAAAATAAAGACCTAAATGTGTATTTCGGACTTTTTTTCACCACAAGTCTGAAAGAAGACATGTTATTGAAGACAAATATCCAAAAATCTCAAAATTGACCAGTAAAAAAAAACTATGTTTTTGCCTGCCGTGTCTCGCCTTAATAAACACACACTGTTATCAGTAGCCTATTATTTTGGACAACGTTTTGCACATTTCACTTCAATGTACACTGAAGCATGCGTCGTGAATTAGCAATGTGGAAACGGTGGTTTGTTACTGCAGTAATATCACGTTCAGTGCTATAAATCTCTCCGTTCCAGAATATTTGTTTCATAACATCAATCTTTGATTCAGGTGTTTGTGCAACCGTGCCCTGAAGATTTAACAAAAGTCTGGGTAGGCCTAAGTTAAGAAAAAAGTAAGTAGGAATTAGGAAAGTATGTGAGAAGTGAGATCAAAATTAACTTGCTTGCTTCTTTCCGCCATTTCACCTCAGTGCGAGAAAAACATGCATCGCTTCTTCTGTACGGAAAACGAGCAATTTTAATTGGTCGTCAATTCACTGTGAGTCTGTGTATCGTAGCAACGGGCACAAGACTGCGCTGTTATGAATCCAGTGGGAAAATAGATCTCGTGTATTGTTTATATATGTCGTGTGTGTATGTCTCTATTATTTGATGCAAATAATTCCACTAACTTTCTTATCTTTCTAGTTGCAGAGGAAATTGAGCTTCTCGTCACAGTTTCTGTTCTCCCATGTGTCAGTTTTAGTGTTGCGGGCCCCACAACGAAAGGGCTCAGCTGGGCACTCTGGAAGTGAGCCTTGATTCCTGAGATGCTCCCTGTTCACCCAGAGCCATTCTCCAGCCAGGAAGTGCAGACCTGTCCACACACTGTCTGTCTCAGATTTTACTGTCTTGTTTTTTGCCAACTGTAGTTCTGTCTCAGAGGTCATGCTGGCCAAGTCAGTGTGGTTAGCCCTGCAGTACTCTAGAGCTTCCTCCCATGTCATCTTTTTTTTAACAAGAATGAAAAACTTTTCGCAGAAAAAAGGACAAATTTCAGAACACATTTTGTCATTCCATTCACTGACTGTGGATCAACAGAACTGATTTCCATTATGATTATTAGGCTAACTGGACATCCACTTAGAAAAGGAAAATGAATCTCCATCTGACCACATCCAGATGCTTGTACTCTCCCTGTACAGGCCAATCCAAGTGAAATTCACACTTTGTTTTGCTATATTTATAAGCATCTCTTGTTTTTCTTCACTTTGGATGGTTGACAGGTCTTTATAATTTTGTCTGCAATAACTCTGAGCATCTGTCCAGTTCTTTGGGATGTCCACATAGATATGCTCTCTAACTAAAGCTGTAGTCAGTCTAAAAAGGACAATCAGGAGACTGCTGGATGCCTTCATTTTTTCCAGTGAGGTGCTGAATCGATGCTGTGTAAATCATTTGGAAGATATACTAATATATACACAGAGGGAGGTAGGGCCCACAAACTAAGGTAAACTCATGTAAATTCTTATATGAACTCAAGTTAAGTTTTGTGGGTGGTTGGTTATGCCTGTCTAGCCTTGCTTCATTCTGGGTAAAGTTAGAGCTTGACCAAAATTAAAAATAGAGGCCAAATATTTTAATTTTTTTCTCTGGAGGGAGCTTTTTTGTTCAGTACAACTTTATATTTCCATGAAATTTTTAAACGTAATTTAAGAGTGAGAAAACATGTAAATATGTACTTTTCCATTAATGCAAATATAGCAATTTGCAAAAGATTTTACTGTGTGGATTTTATGAGACATTAAGCTTTCAATGGCCCATCATGTATTGAAAATACAAACAAACAGAGCCTTAAGTTTTTCCAGTTTTCACTGGAAAAGAGTCAATTTTCAAGACAAAGAGTTTTTGGATAAACATGACAGTCTAATACAGTACATACTGTAAAACTAAAGCACTTTTTTGTAAATCAAGCTGGGTTAGACCATCTGCTGAACACTTGAAATAATATTTTTGGCATATAGAGTTGTTCAGTTTGCAGTTCAAAAACCTGAATGAGAATTAGAGTTTCCGAGCAGTGGGTTCCCTGTGGATTTTCCTATGGGTTTTTATAACGGCAATTTTGGATTTCTGAGTTAAATACGGTGTGTGCAGGGTTTGAAATTAACATGTCACCCGCCAATGTGGTTACTAAGAGTGACAGAGTAATCCGCCATGGCCGATTTTACGCGCCGGCGCGTCCTGCTGGAATTTATCGTCATTACAGCGGAAACAACTTAAAATACTCCGTCATTTTGGGGCATACAGATACATGTAAGACATCATTAGAGAATATAAAGGGTCTACTTTTATCTGTGTACCCTTACAACAACAACAAAACCTTGTGCTTTTGTAAAATAAAGAAAATATAAAGGGTGAGCTAACAGCAGTCTCTATGTTCACGAGCATATTTCTGAAACACGTCACAAAAATGAACTGAAACTCTGCGAATACTTATCACACAAACATGAACCATTTGTCTAAAGAAAGCTTAAAATGTCTACTTTTAAATAAAACTAATTAAAAAAAATATTCTCCTGCAATGTAATCTGTATGAAACAAAGCGGTGTACAATTTTCACCTGGCTTCATACGGTAATGTGCTGAGGCGATCAACGCCAGTGAACACCCCGACAGTGTCTTAAAAAGCATCAAGTTTATCATCAGATTCATTCACTTTCCTGCATGATTTAGAAGATGTTATGCTACACAGGCAAGGAAGCTCTACAGATGGTCTTGGACAGTGATGAAGAGACAACATTTTCCGAAGAAGAAGAGCGGGACTCCGACGATGAACGTTTGCATTTTGAAGAGCGACTTGATCCAGCCGAGGATACAATTTCGGATAAGTCTTTACTTACATTAGTTGATGTGGCTGCATCACTCTCGCCTTCACCTGCAACTCGCACTAGGAGGGCACGGAGCAGCACAATCGAAATTCAGGAAGAGTAAGTACACATTTACCCACTATTTTACATAAGTTTCTGTCATTTGTTTATATAATTAGTGATAGTACAATATTTATATGTGCCTGTGTGGCTTATAGCTATAAGACTGATAGTGAAAAGACACCTGTAGCTGCAACTAGCACTAGGAGGGCACGCAGCACCCCAATCGAAAATCAGAAAGAGTAAGTGCACATTTACCCACTATTTTACAGATGTTTCTGTCATTTTGTATAATTAGTGATAGTACAATATGTATATGTGTCTGTGGCTTTACAAAAATGGTTTTGTTGTTATGAATGCACAATATGAGAATCAGTGATTGGTAATTTTATATAATATAGTTTATGTTGTCTTATCAGTATGCTAATTGCCCATCAGATATGCATGTGCTGGAATAGTACTTTGTTCAACCTTTATTTTTATTTTTTTAGGAATGTGGATCAGACACCTGTTGTAAAGAGGGCCAAGACAAACATGTACCGGTTCTGGAGCTGAGCTGACATCAGATGCAAAGGATATTGCCGTTGGTCGACGGAAGTGCATGCTTTGCAAAGTACAGCAGGGTAAAAGGCTGGTCACACCTTGGAAATCCCAGGCATGTGATGTTCACTTGTGCCTTCAGTTGAACAGGAACTGTTTTCAAAAATGGCATGAAGGCATGTAGCTGTATTCTCATCTGTGTGCTGTGAACTGTTCATTTCAAAGTTGACAATGCTTATGTGCCATAATATGTGAGCAAGCAGGCTACGCATAGGTGGATGAGTGGGATCATACAAACCATCCACCTTCGGCAATACTCTTGTCTCTCCCTATGTGCACTGGACACTTTCATTATTTTAATTTAATCTTGCACTGTCCCTGTTTGCACTTTTGCCCTGAATGTCTCTTTTGTCTTTTGTACCACTGCTCTATTTGTTGTTTGGTGTGTAAATCCGTTCATCAGAGAACCCTGTAGAAAAATGTACAATGTTTTCAACATTGATAATAATAATAAATGTTTCTTGAGCAGCAAAAAATAAATTGAAAAATATTTTGCAATATCACTGTTTTTGCTGTATTTTGGATCAAATAAATGCAGCCTTTCTGAGCAGAAGGGACTTTTTTTAAAACATTACAAAATCTTACCAATCTAAAAGTTTTTAAGTAAAGTATTTATGTAATGAAAATGTATTGTCAGATTACTTCTTTTAACTTGTACTTGATTTTGATCATTAAGTCTCCTCACATTCATTTTCTTTCTGTCACATTCCTCATTCATAGGCCCAGGGGAGGGGTCTTTTGTCTCCTCAGGTGTGAATTAAAATATTCATGATCATCCACGCCTCCTCGCATATGGCCTTTCTAACACTAAAAGTGTCTTACAAAAGTTAAATGACTATATTGTTTTGTATAAATGAGTGATCAGGATGATTTTCACATAATTTTGTAGCAAAAACTGTAGGCTACAAGATCCAGTTCTCAAAAAAAAATCTTTAGTATGTGTTATATGACCTTATTTCAGTGACTTACTGTGGAATAATTAAGGCTTCTCAACAACTTCTCTGGTGATGTAGCTTGCTGTGTCATCACAAAGCAAAGCTGCTCCTTGTTCAAAGGATGTGTTCTTTAGGAATCTGTTTTTTTCTCTCTACTCTCACGTTTCACACGTAGCTCAAACATGTATGTCACCCCCATATATAAGGTAAAGAACTATTTCATTGGTGAGGGTCCAGTAGAATGTGGTTTTCTGGACCATATAACAGAATGCTGAAACAATAAACGTTGAAGAAGGATTTGATAGCATTGGTTCTCTGTGTAATTTCTTTCTTCCCTCAGCTGAGCCGTATCGAGATGGGGATTGCAGATCAACAAAATAAATTAATTACATTGGATGACACAATTATCTAACACTTACAATTTTTGTTTTTTCAAAAACCATACATAAATGTTATTTTCTCAAAAATACAAACTTGTACATACATGTTGCTCACATATTATTGTAGCCCAGTTTGTGCTGTATACAGTGTTATCTGACTTTAGCCATAAATATGTTTGGCATTTAACACAAATGTCAAGGCATGTCAAAACTTCTCCAGGGCCCAAAAACACCCTCAGACCCCAGAGGGTTAACCCACATTTGGTGGGTGAAGTTTTTTCAGGGTTTTTAAAAATGTTTAATTCAGTGAATGTCAGGTGACTCAGATCTGCTGCCGAATGAATATTAATGGTATTCATGCCTCTCATAACTTACTGAAGCGTGCTTTTGCTTTGTGCTTGAAGTGGGTGGGTACTCAATGGTACGCAGTACCTGCACTTCTCTAATTTAGTCAACAGAGTACCGGTAATTCCTTTTCGTAAGAACTTGGGCTGCGTAGTCACATTGGGACATGCCCTAAGTTTTACGTGGTCTGAAGCCGTTGTACAATCATGCCAATTTATTGGCTAGTGGGGGTTAAGCGATGCCCCTAGGGAGCTACATTACAAGCGCCATAAAAGCGCTTGCTTTGGTGCCATTGAGTCAGATTTTCTGTTCTTCAGTGCACAATCTTGTCTGGCATGTGTTGTACCTACGACTCATGTCGGAGCTAGGATCATTACCATTCTCCCTTTTGAGTGGCAACACAGAATGTAATTTAAGAAGTTCTTACCTTCGTGCATGCAGTTCATCACTGGTGAAGATTCCCATGACATTTACACAGACACTGAGGAGATAGGCGCTAAGCAACAGGCTGACCTTCGGTTTTATCTGTCACTCTCCCCGGATTCGGCTAGATGTTCTCCTGTGGAGTATACATGTGGGCATTTGTGTCCTAGCCCTGAGGTAATGAGAATGAGGATGACATGTCTATGGCTGTGTCGGATTCCGAGGATCTCACTGGTGGCCAGGCCGAATCTTTAAATCCTAGCGGTGGGATTTCCAGACCTTCGGTAACATATATGTAATTGCTGGAGGTTATTACACGTGCAGTGGAAAAATTGCACCTGTATTTGCCTGATAAAATGCAGTCGGAGGATCATAAATCGATCTTGGACAACAAGATTGGCACAGCTACGCCTTGTAGGCCGCTTCCTTTTCCCCAGACCTCCATTGTGAGATTTTGAAGTCCTGGGATCAACCTTTCTAGGCCAGGATCATGAATCAAGCGAACTCTGAATTTTCTAATGTGTGTTGTGTCAGGAGTTGTGATAGTGATGATGATGATGATGATGAAGGAGAGAAAAGAAAGAGAAAATTGTTACTAAAGCCCTAGCAACCAGAATTGAGATGGTAAACACAATGATAATCCACCCAGATCAGACAGGCTTCATCAAAAATAGAAATGCTTCAGATAACCTCCATAGACTTTTTAACTTAATTAATATATCACAGCAAAAACAAGACAAACCCATAATTGCATCATTAGATGCCAAAAAGACATTTGACAAAGTCAACTGGACTTTTCTATTTAGCGCCCTGCGCAAATTTGTTTTTGGAGAGTCGTTTATCCACTGGATTAAAACACTGTACACCACACCTAGAGCCACAGTAATCACAAACCAGATCACTTCACCTAGCTTCACACTTCATCAGGGAACTAGACAAGGATGCCCACTCTCACTCTCACCATCCCTATTTGCTATTTTTATCGAACCACTCGCAGCAGCAATATGACAAAACAATAAAATTAAGGGAATCCAGGATACCAATTCACAACATAAAATCTGTCTTTACACAGATGATTTATTATTATACTTACAAAACCCACATGCGTAAGTACAGGAAACTTTCAACATCATTAATACATTCTATATTATTTCACACTACTTAATAAATTACTCAATAAATTGCATACATACATATGTACTATTTTGTTTATTTGTTTGTTTGTTATCATATTTTTCATCTTTTTCCTAACGATTGTCTGTTTTGAAATATGTTATTGTCCTGTATGTTCAAACATATACCCGTACATACGTAACATATGTACCTCCAATCTGTTTTATTTAAATAAAAATAAAGTTGTCCTCCGAAGAGGGGGGGTGGAAGGCAGGCCATAAAAAAAATGAGAGACAAGAGGCAATGGATCAGTTTGCAAGCTTTAATGGATAAGATGAAGACAATATATAATAATGTGGGGTCCCATAAACTATATAAACAAACCAACACAACTATTACATCAACGAGAACTGACCAAGAATGAACAACTCAGGAGGGTATTTACACACAACAGAACTAATGAGGGGATGGCAGACAGGTGAGGATGATTGAGGAACAGCTGATAGCGATGAGGGTAGTGCATTTTGGGAAATGAAGTCCAGGGGGAGACTTCAAAATAAGAGTCCAAAAAAAACAGGAGGGATACAGAATGTGACATTACCCCCAGTGGGGCTGAGGACCAAGGCAGAGCCGGAGGGAAGGAGGTCCCTGGTAGAGCCGAAGGCAGATCCAGGTGGTCGACTGACCAAAGGGGAGCTGGGGGGACAAAGGACCCCAGTGATGCCGATGGTCAAGCCGGTGACTTGAGGGAGACCGGCTGATCAGAGGTGGGAGGAGGAGGGAGTGGGAGGATGGGTGGGAAACGCAGAGATGAGGAGACTTGGAAACTGGATGGATCCGTGGTGACTGGAGACTCATGGGACAGATTATTTCAAAGACATCAACTATTTTAGTAGGGGCTGGGCTCAGCTCACCCTCAGTGGCGGTAGTATGGCCAGGGCTACACTCCATGTCCTCGAACTCCACTAATATGCCCTCTGGTATGGACATTGGTGCCGGCTCTCGCACCTGATAAGACTCCACGATGGGCTCGGGCTCTGAGTCAGTGGTGGGCTGAGACTGGGAAACGACCTCCGTGGTCATGTGCAGAGACTGGGGAATGACCTCCATGGACGAAAACATGGACAGTGACTCGGGAACGACCTCCGTGGTCCTAAATATGGACAGAGACTCTGGAACGAACTCCATGGTCGTAAACATGGACAGAGACTTGGAAACAACCTCTGTGGTCGTGAACATGGGCAGAGACTCTGGAATGACCTCTGTGGTCGTGGGCATGGGCAGAGACTTGCAAACAGAAGCTTTCTTCTCCTCCTCCTTTTTTGGCCAGCAGGGAGTGTGGTTACAGGGACAGTCGAGGCTACAGGCATGGGCACTGGGATGGTCAAGGCTACAGGCATTGGCACTGGGACGTTAACCATTGCAGGCATGGGCACTGGCTCGTTAACCGTGGCAGGCATGGGCACTGGCTTGTTGGCCGTGGCAGGCATGGGCACTGGCTCATTGGCCATGGCAGGCAAAGCTGATGGCTCTCGGTCTGGAGTGTGGCTGGCGTTGTCCTCATTAGCAGGGCAGACGGTGAATGGAGGGTCACAGCTTACCAGCACCCACTCCACATATCTGGTGAAGTTCCCTTGAGGACCCTCCCCAGACAACTTAGCCTTAGTCATAATATTGAGTCTGACGTAGTAGAAAGTGCATAAGCCAGATCTAAATACTCATGAGTATGGTCCTTAGGGAACGATCCTCCTGTGTGAGGAGGAGGAGGCAAAATGCCAGTAAATCCATCTTGGTTTAGGGTCAGTTCTTCTGTCAGGAGTTGTGGTAGTGATGATAATGAAGGAGAGGCAAGAGGCGATGGATCAATTTGCAGAAGATGAAGATTATATATAATTATGTGGAGTCCCATTAACTAAATAAACAAACAAACACAACTATTACATTGACAAGAACTGACCAAGAATGAAAAACATTATTTATACTTTTGGGTATTTATACACAAAAGAACTAATGAAGGGATGGCAGACAGGTGAGGATGATTGAGGAACAGCTGATAGCGATGAGGGTAGTGCACTGTGGGAAATGGTGTCCAGGGGGAGACTTCAAAATAAGCGTCCAAAAAAAACAGGACGGAGACAGAACGTGACATGTTGAGCTTTCGACCATGGATATACTTCGGTCCAGGCGATGCAAGAGGCACTTGGCTGCCCATCTCAATCATTCTTCGGCGACCACATGGAAATTGAGGCCTACACTTCCCTCGAAGCCATGCAAAGTTTTATCGTCCTTTGTTAAGTAAGGCCTACCAGGATTCGGGCCAGATGGTTTAGGCTTTGCACTAGCTGGCAGTTTTACAAGCCTACCAGGCCCATTTTATGAGGAATTTAGACAAGGGAGCTAGACTGGATGCTAAGGCCATCATGGAATTGCACAGAGCTTCTGATTTGTGACAAGGACAAGGCCTTTCTAATGTATGCCCCTGTGTTACAATCTAGACTGTTCTGTGATGCAGTCAGTCGGTGGTGGGAAATTCCATGCTGTGGAACAGCAGACTGACGCATTCCAGCAGATTCTTCCTAGCAGAGAGAGAGAGAAGGCCTGCTGCAGCTCTGGTGCATTCAGATTTGGTATCTTCACAACGTCCCACCAGAGATCCACATAAGGTGCCAGACATGAGTGTAGGATATTTACATATATCATTTAGAGATGTGAACTCAATCAGTTAAAATGGGTATTTTGCACGCATTTCACCACCATAATATGTAGGGTGATTTGCACACATGCTAAATTTAGGAGGAATTTAGGGTCTTGAAATATGTGAGCTATGAACTAAATTAAACTGTCCTTATTAGGTAATGAAATGTATAATGGAATTAGTCACGTTTGATAACCATTATAAATTAGATAAATGACAAATAACTAGATTATTTGTCTTAATAGATTCTCCAACATTGAAAACATAATACAATGTCTTATTCTATCAGTTCAGAATTGCTACTGTAAGGTATTAGCTTTAATAAGTGAATTATGATTAATTCACTTATTGAAGTGATATTATTCTCATGGCTTATTGAAAATAATATCACATGTATTTAGGTACAAATTTGAAGCGAAATCTTTCAGAAACAGTGATGAGATTATTTATCAAAATACACCAGAGTCAAATTGTCTTTGAATACAGACAAACTTTATTTCTATTCTAAACATAAATCTATTCTAACACATATATACATGAGACAGGTTGGTGAGTAGTGACAGAATGTGAAATAACTGATCAGTACAGTGAAGATGAACTCTATGGAGTTTATCGACAATGCCTTAAGAACCATTTCATCCTTCTTTGAGTCTACATCGATTTGCTATTGTAGTATATTTTTATCAAGTTAAGTATACATTAATCAGGTGTAATCAATGTAAACATTGTTGATTTGTACCACAGTTATGTCTGACGGGCAAACATGCAGTTTACTGTGTGTGTGTAAAGGCCTGTGGACGTGATGGAATGTGTGCTCAACATATGAGTGACTATTTGAAGGTGTGTGCAGAAACAGGAATAGCTTTACATGTGTGCTCTCTTGACTGCTGAGAAAGTATATGGTGAGGCTTTTTACTTCTCAAAATAAGCTGACCAGGGCTAAAGCACAGGAATAGCCCCACCTTGTTAGAGGACTGTATATAATGAACCAAACCCAGAGATGCGTTAGTTGTTGTTGTGGTTGTACTGCAGGCAACTCGGCTTTATGGTATGATAATAAAGTCTATTCTTCTGAAATCAAAATCCCAAAGATGTTGAGTGATTTTTCACAAAATTGGCAGGAACTACTAAACTATCGGATTACCCAAAATATTTAATCAATTCTCTAGCACTTTGAGCACAATATTGGAGGTGTTACTTGCGTGTCCTGGCGTCCTTTATGTTGCTCGGTTCTTGTTCGAAAGTTCGTTCTGTCGATGTTTTGTTCTCTTTGTATGATCGAATTTATTGTCTGTATGAGATGATGATTTTAGCTGTGAAGTGAGGCCTTCTCGCTCCTTCTTGGGACGTCGAGTCCCAAGTTCCCTTGAATCTCACAAGGGGGGACGAGTGTTCAGAGAGCAGAGAGCAACTAAAGAGCAATATGAGGAGTCAAGAGAGCAATTTCTTCTTGTTTGGAACTATTTGAACTGAGATTGCCGCATCTCCCAAAGGTGTCCTGCGCCAATCAGAAGTGACTTTTCAGAGTCACATGGTCAACTGGGCTTTCTTTTCCGACAGTTGAGTTATGGTCCTTTGTTTCAGACTCTTAAAAATTTCCTGCTCAAAAATAGTGCATATTTAATCATGAGCTTTTCCATCTTGAGAATGGTACAAGATATTCATTGTCATCAGATATTTCTTCATACACAAACAAATGTTTACATACTAAACATGATATGTTTTTATGGATTTTATACGTGTAGGTAATAAAACTTGAAAATCTCTGGTTACAAAATCATATTGGTTTTACACATCATTGCATTTTATCAAGTTAAACCTTATAGTTACCATTCTTAGTAGAATGAGATAAACCATACAGAATTAAAGATTATATGGATAAATTATATGCTACACACATTTTAAAGAGTTCCATCAGTCTATAATCCTTAATTTGTTAGGTACAAACGTTACCACAGTTCAAAGGGATTTTCAGCATTATCTAGCAAGGCTAGATTAAGATTAAATATCTTAGAGTTCTTAGTGGTACTTGTAACCTTACAAAAGAGAAGTCCGCTTTAACTGTGTGTGGAAGATCAGGTTGCAGAGGGGACTTTCTGACCAATCAGGACGCCTGGGCCATTTGATTTATGACAGTGAAACATTCCAAACAGCTGTTTTTTTCCTAGATCCAGATATATGTTGTTTCAGTTCTTCTGCATATATAATCTTACATGAGTTTTGCACCCCCTCAGAAGGATTGGGGTCTTTGTTTATTCTTGCCATCTCAGGCTTTTGGATGTTGGACTGGCCCCTTTTAAGTGGCGGTCAGGACACCAGAAGCGAGCCTGATGGACTTGCAGTGAAACTAAGGGTGAGCCCCCATTTGGTGAACAAAACCGGACCATACAATCATATCCTTGTCAGTTCTGTTTGCCCTTCAGACAGCATTGGCTTGACTTCGCCATTTTCACACCTCGAACCCCCGACAGCCACAATATAGTTCAGTTCCCCCCCGCAGCTTGCACTGGTGAGCGAACAATAAAAAACATATTCAGAATTCAGCCTGTGTCTCCATGACCAAGGGACTCAAGACATGAATAACACCACACACACACATAAACACCACACGTCATCCAACCATAAAGAATGCCGGGGCCACTGTGGTGAACTAGTTTTCTCAAATAATCATTCCCTCCAATGCTCATACTGTTTATTTTACCCCATTAAAAATATCAGGGAAAAGGGTCATTTTGTCAGCATCCCTGCTGTACATATATTCCAGGGCACTCATCTTTTAAGCCTAGATATAATAAAGGCAAAAACATTCTCAAATTCCCTTCAACCACTGACAGTATTGGAGGCGCGAAGGCTACTCTCCATTATGCCGCTGGTTCTGGAGCAGCTGACAAAAGTAAGCATGCTACAGAGAGGGAATGGTTAATCACTTGCCATTTACATGCCTAAACCAGCTGCTTGAACAATATTTTCAACCACAGGATGTTTATTTTGTTACAGGCATTCTAAGTAACACAGAATAATAAAAATGCACTGCTCAATCCATACACTGTGTATAACAGTGCAAAACTAACTGAAACTCACCATATCAGCTGTCATACTGCTTATCTGCTACATAGAATATCTGGAATCTGGAATATCTCATGCTTTTGTGTCGACCATTCTGGCTACCGAGGGAATTCACAGTGGTCATCATCACAGCTGTGTATATCCCCCCACAAGCCGACACAGACCGGGCACTCAGGGAACTGTATGGGTGTATGAGTGAGCAGGAAACCGTGCACCCTGAGGCTGCGTTCATTGTTACCGGGGACTTTAACAAAGCCAACTTCAAAACAATCGCTCCAAAATACCACCAACACATAAGGTTAAACACACGAGGGGACCAGGTTTTAGACCATTGTTACTCTCCTTTCCGGGATGGCTACAAATCCCTGCCCCGCCCCCCATTTCGCAAATCGGACCACTCTTCCGTTCTGCTTTTGCCCGCTTACAGGCAGAAACTGAAACGGGAAGCACCCACCCTCAGAACGATCCAGTGCTGGTCGGACCAATCAGACTCTGCGCTACAAGACTGTTTTGATCACGCGGACTGTGAGATGTTCCAGTCCGCCTCTGATGACGACATCGAGGTTTACGCTGACAGCATAACGTGTTTCATCAGGAAGTGCGTAGAGGATGTTGTTCTGACCAAAACAATACGGATATACCCCAACCAGAAACCATGGGTTAACGGCGATGTTCGCGTGGCACTCACTGCGCGGACCTCTGCTTTTAATTCTTCTAACACGGAGGAGCGTAAACAAGCCAGTTATGCCCTCCGTAACACTATCAGTGCAGCCAAACGCCAGTACAGGCACAAACTTGAAGGTCAGTTCAACACCACTGACTCCAGAAGTATGTGGCAGGGAATTAACACCATCACGGACTACAAACGGAATAAAGACTCTGCCATGAACACCGCTGCATCTCTCCCAGACGAACTTAATACATTTTATGCTCGTTTCGAGGACAATAACACCGCCCTTGCAGAGAGAGCACTCGCGGCTGACGCTACAGAGGTTGGTTCACTCTCCGTCTCTGTTGTGGATGTAACCCGATCATTCCGACGGGTGAACATCCGTAAAGCCGCGGGTCGTAAAGTGCCCTCCAAGCTTGATGAGAAACTCCGGGCTCTGGGCTTAAACAGCTCGCTGTGCAGCTGGATCCTGGATTTCCTGTCAGGCAGATGTCAGGTGGTTAGAATGGGCAGCAACACCTCCTCATTAATGACTCTCAACACTGGAGCCCCGCAGGGCTGTGTTCTCAGCCCACTCCTGTATTCCCTATACACACATGACTGTGTAGCAACACATAGCTCCAATACCATCATTAAGTTTGCTGACGATACGACGGAGGTAGGTCTGATCACTGACAATGATGAAAGAGCCGACAAAGAGGAGGTGCACACTTTGACACGCTGGTGTCAAAATCACCACCTCTCCCTCAACGTCAGTAAGACCAAGGAGCTTGTAGTGGACTGCAGGAAGAAAGACGGAGAACATAGCCCCATCACCATTAACGGAGCACCGGTAGAGAGAGTCAGCAGTTTCAAGTTCCTCGGTGTCCACATTACTGAGGAACTCACATGGTCTGTCCACACTGAGGCCGTTGTGAAGAAGGCTCACCAGCGCCTCTTCTTCCTGAGACGGCTGAGGAAGTTTGGAATGAACCAACACATCCTCACACGGTTCTACACTAGTACTGTAGAGAGCATCCTGACTGGCTGCATCACCGCCTGGTACGGCAATAGCACCGCCCACAACTGCAAAGCCCTGCAAAGGGTGGTGCGAACTGCCAGAAACATCATCGGAGGTGAGCTTCCCTCCCTCCAGGACATATATACAAGGCGGTGTGTGAAAAAAGCTCGGAGGATCATCAGAGACTCCAGCCACCCGAGTCATGGTCTGTTCTCACTGCTACCAACAGGCAGGCGGTATCGCAGCATCAGGACCCGCACCAGCCGACTACATGATAGCTTCTTCCCCCAAGCAATCAGACTGTTGAACACTTGATCTATCAGGATCAATAATTACTACATGATAACTTCTTCCCCTAAGCAATCAGACTGTTGAACACTTGATCTATCAGGATCAATAATTACTACATGATAGCTTCTTCCCCCAAGCAATCAGACTGTTGAACATTTGATCTATCAGGATCAATAATTAGCACTGCACTTTATTCACCTATAATCTCACACTGGACTATCAACATATTATCCTCAATACAACTACTTATATTTCATATACTCTTACTTATTGTATATTGTGTATTCTATATTGTGTGTATTGTCTACTGTACATAGTATATAATTATTGTGTTGTGTAAGTATGTATACATTTGATATGTAAATTGTGTTGTGTACGTATGTTGTTTACTGTAATTGGTATATGTCTCGTCACTGTCATGACTGCTATGTTGCTCGGAACTGCACACAAGAATTTCACCTACTGTTGCACTTGTGTACATGGTAGTGTGACAATAAAGTGATTTGATTTGATTTGATTTGATTTTATTTGAGAAAGAGACTGGCTAAGCACTTGTCATTTAGGTGTCTAAAACAACTGCTAGAACTGTCTTTTTAAACCATAGAATAAGTTTATTTTATGTAACGAATATTCAAACAAACACAGAATGATACAAGTTTACTGTCCATATCCATACACTTTGTATACCTATGGAAAAACTAACTGAGAAACTCACCAAATCAGCTGTTGTTCTGCCGCTGCAATGTAGAGAGGGACTGGCTAAGTGCTTGTCATTTCTGTCTAAAATAGCTGCTCAGTCTTTTGAAACACATGATAAAATAAATGTATGAAACAGGCATTCATATAAACACAGAGGTATTAGAATGCAAGTTTACAGCTCATATCTACAAATTGGTATATGACAGCAGCAAAAATAATTGAGAAAAACAATCACCTTTCAAACATGTTTTATGAGCTTGTTGAGGAGAGCAGGAAACAAACCGCTACACCACAGAACAGCTGGAGAAAACCACCTGGAGTGAAAGGAAAGCTGGCAAAGTGGGTTCTGACTAATGTAAAAGAGATTGAGATTAATTTAATTGAGCTTATATTGTAGTTTTGTCTGATGTACTCCACCACTATTAGGGACTTGGGATCTCTGGGTCCTTACTGACCCCTTACTATTGATAGGGTACTCCATGATTCCCTGCAATTCAGGATCAACCTGATGAGAGTGCTGCTTGAGGAACACAGTTCACCACATTATTGGGGGCCGTCCTGCCTCAGAAAATCCCCTGCGTTTGACAGCTAGGCATTTCCTCTCTGACGTTCCTCAAACCGTCTCGGGTTACATGTGTAACCCTTGTTCCCTGAAAAAAGCGGAACGAGATGTTGCGCTGCTAAGCGCTACGGGGAACAGCTCTAGCTGTGGGCCGAGCTGAATAATGTGTGGAACACGTCAATGAACACTGACCGGAATTTATAGCCTCGGCTGATGTAATCATTAGATGCACCTGAGGCCAGGCTATAAAAGGATACGTCACCAGGTGTCGTCAGATACTTCTTTTTGAAGAGCAGTCCTGGGACGTCCCAGTGCGGAAAAGCAGCGCAACATCTCGTTCCGCTTTTTTCAGGGAACAAGGGTTACACATGTAACCCGAGACGTTCCCTTTACAAAAAGCTTCACTACGATGTTGCGCTGCTAAGCGCTACGGGGAACGCAATACCCACGCCGCCGCACTTGGGGCTGTCCGGACCCCTACGGTTGTGCAGTGTACTCACAAAAATGCGAGAGGTCTCAGACATGAGCTTCAGATGTCAACTCAAGGGCATAAGAGACCAGAGTAGCATAAACATCTAAACCATTCAATTATGATGAATGTGTGCGGAGAGGACCAGCTTGCCGCATCACAGATTGTTCAAGCATGAGCTGAGATGTCGACTCAAGGGCATAAGAGCCCGGAGTAGCAAAGCATCTAACCCATAAAGTTCGATGAATGTGTGCGAAGAGAACCCTATCGCACCACAAACTTGTCATAAAAACTGATGAACGTGAGCGGAGAGGACCAGCCTGCCGCATCACAAACTTGTTCAGGCATGAGCTGAGATGTCGACTCAAGGGCATAAGAGCCCGGAGTAGCAAAGCATCTAACCCATAAAGTTCGATGAATGTGTGCGAAGAGAACCCTATCGCACCACAAACTTGTCATAAAAACTGATGAATGTGAGCGGAGAGGACCAGCCTGCCGCATCACAAACTTGTTCAGGTATGAGCTTCAGATGACGACTCAAGGGCATAAGAGCCCGGAGTGCAGAACATCCAAACTAAAAAGTCCAATGAATGTGTGCAGAGAGGACAACCTGTCGCATCACAAACTTGTTTAGGCATGGGCTGAGATGTCAACTCAAGGACATAAGAGTCCGGAGTAGCAAAGCATCTAGCCCATAAAGTTCGATGAATGTGTGCGAAGAGAACCCTATCGCAACACAAACTTGTCATAAAAACTGATGAATGTGAGCGAAGAGGACAAGCCTGCCGCATCACAAACTTGTTCAGGCATGAGCTGAGATGTCGACTCAAGGACATAAGAGTCCGGAGTAGCAAAGCATCTAGCCCATAAAGTTCGATGAATGTGTGCGAAGAGAACCCTATCGCAACACAAACTTGTCATAAAAACTGATGAATGTGAGCGGAGAGGACCAGCCTGCTGCATCACAAACTTGTCCAGACATGAGCTTGAGATGTCGACTCAAGGGCATAAGAGCCCGGAGTGGCAAAACATCCAAACTATAAAAATCTAATGAATGTGTGCGGAGAGGACAACCTGCCGCATCACAAACTTGCTGCAGAGGGAGACCTCTAGCCAAGGTTTTAGAGGACAGCCCTCTGGTAGAGTGCGCCCTGAAACCTACTGGCGAAGCTTGACCGCGTGCCTCGTAGGCCCGGGCAATAATGAGGTTGCCTCTTTGAGGGCACCCCGCCCACCAAGCCGTGACAGTGGCCACATAGAACCTGGCAGTGGCGAGGCAAGTGCCCACTGACAGTTCTTTCTACAGAAAATCCAGAACTGAAGCAAACTGGCAGTTAGCTGGTTCTGTAATAAGAACTTTAGTAGAAGGAAACGCATGCAGGCGCATTTGCGTCACTACGTTTAGCCCCTCCCGAGGGGGAGGGGGGGGGGACTGGGCGACTCGGGGAGAAGTAGAGGAGACATTGTGCTATCAACAGAGGCGAAGAGGTCCTCTTCTGCCCTGAAAAATCTACCCAGATCAGTTCCAAGTGGAGGGAGCCCTAGCACTAGAAATGGTCTCGATAACCCCAAGAGAAAACCCTGTGAACCTCATTTGGTACCCTTAGGGGCCAGAATGAAAGGTTTCTAATTCGGACCAAGGATGAGAAGGTCCTCCCTGTTCGAATCGCCCAAGGCGAGCCGTCGAGGAGAGGAATTATCTCCGAGAAACATATCCTGTTCGGCCAGCACAAGCCATTAATCTGAGGCAAGACCCTTGCTGGTGAGCGTAGCCAAGACTCCGGGAGCAGAGAAACTGGGGAAAGAAATGCATACAGACGCATTCTGGGTCATGTATGTGTCTTAACGTCCAGACCCAAGGGGCTGGGTGATTTCAGGGAGAAGTAGAGACATTACGCTATCCATAGAGGCTGAAGAGGTCCTCTTCTGCCCTAAGATCTCACCCAAACTTGTTCCAAGTGGAAAAAGCCTGGCATTTAAAAAGGTCTCGATAACCTCAGGAGAAAGCCCTGTGTCCCTCAGTTGGTACCCTTAGGGGCCAAACATGAAAGATTCCACAATTCGGGGCAGGGATGAAATATTGCCCTGTGCCTGAGATAGAAGATCCTTCCTGTTCGAATCGGCCAAGGCGAGTCGTCGAGGGAAGAGATTAGCTCCGAGAACCAAGCCCTGTACTGGCCAGCGGTGCTATCAGTAAGAGGCAAAAACCCTTGCTGGCGAACTCTGGGCAACTACTACCTTAGGGTGGAGTTCTTAACTCCCCGTTGGTATTTCCTGTCTGGACCGTAAATCTGCTCCTGTATCACGGGCATCCAGGGATATAACTGACCTGAGTGACAGGAGCTTACCGGGCCCTAAGGAGAATCCGGCGTGTCAGAAATACAGCTGACAAGAACGTGGGTCTCCTTGAAGATTTATGTAAGAGGCTACCGCTGTATTGTCCACCCGCACCAAGACATGGCAGCCTCAGGAGGAGGTATTTCAGGGCCAGAAATACAGCCATCAACCCGAGACAGTGACTGTGACAACTGAGCTGACGACCCTCCTATCCCCTTAAGCTGGACGACCACTTAAGGCCGCTACCCCGCCCGTTAGGGAGGCGTCTGTTGTTAGCAGTCTGCGACAACAAGACGCACCTAGAGTGGGACCCAAGGCAGAAAACCGGGGTCTGAACCACATAGAAAGGGAACGAAGCCTGAGGTGCGTAACCCTATTTAGCCCAGGGGTTTTGGCCCTTGGAAGAAATCCCTCAGCTTTTGGCCACAAAAAAAGCGGTCTCATGAGCAGAAGGTCCAGAGGGATCACCGTGGGCGCATTCAGCCCTGAGACCTGGAAATCGTTGATACTGATAACAGTGCAACCATGACCTAGCCTGACTTTGCTCAGGGTGATCTGAATGGACTCAATCCTAGCGGGAGACAGTTGTGCCCGCATTGTGATTGAACTCCATACGATGCCCCGATAGACAGTGTTCTGAGTGGGAGAGAGGACGCTTTTCTTGCCGTTGAGCCTCAACCCCAGAGAAACAGATGAGCTAAGACGATGTCCCTGTGCTGAACTGCCAGTTCCTGGAACTGCGCTAGGATCAGCCAGTCGTCTACGTAATTCAGAATGCAGATGCCCCGAGTCGCAAGGAGCCAGCTACATCATGCATTGTGAATGTGTGGGTAAAAGGGCTAGGCTGAGTGAAAGAACCTGACCCTGGAAGACTTCGCCCCCGGAAGTGAACCTCAGGAACTTTCCTTGTTGTGGCAGAACTTCTAAATGAAGTATAGAAGTGCGTCATAAGATCGATGGTGACCAGCCAAACGAGTTGTAGGGCTTGAGACACGACCGTCTTGACAGGTGTTGTAAACTTTTTATCCTTCTAGAGAGTGGGAAACTCAGAAGGTAAGACCAGGAGACTCGGTTGTATCTTCAAGCAGGATTCTTTATTGAGAAATTTGTGCTGTCAGCAGCTGCAGGAACCAACATCTAAATAAGGGAACTTTACATTGTAATTTATACATGCATTTAGAGGGCAGTGCTTAGAGATAGACACAAAGCACCCAGGTGATAACTTTAAAGCATGCAAATGATGTATACAGGCATAGGAAACCCACCCTAGACTCTAGATTGTTACCAGTCCTAATCCAATCAGCATAACTATTCAGATACAGAGATGCTAATCCAATCAGCCTAACTATTTAGACAACTGGGGCTGGGGCTCCAACAGCCATTAAAAGAGAGAGGATGAGATTGTCAGTAGTCTGACTAATTTAACCCTTTCGCACGTACCATCACACTGGTTTGATCATTCCAGAGTGGTCCCTGGGGAGTACCATCAAACCGGTTTGATTAGAACGTTCGTGTCTGACGTCATCAACTGGCACATTTTAAAATTCAAATCTGCATTCCCGCTGTTTAGCTACTGCTGGGGGATTGGCTAAGCAATGCCATTTACATGCTTAAAAAAGCTGCTTGAACAATCTTTTCAACTACATGTTTGTTACAGGCATTCAAACTAACAAAAGACTACAAATTTACACAATGTATGACCGTGCAAAACTAACTGAAACTCACCATATCAGCTGCCGTATGGTTTAGTTGCAACGTAGAGACTGGCTAAGCCCATAATGTCTATAACAGCTGCTCGAACAGTCTTTTCAAATCACATGAAAAATGTTTATTGTACGTTGTATGCAGTCAAACAAACATAGAATACTTACCATATAAGTGTACTGTCCATATCCACACCCACACACCGCGTATAACAGCACCACAGTAGATGATAAACTCACCAAATCTGCTTTCGCGTTGCTGCATAGCTGCCATTGCTATAGAAAGAGTGACTAGTGAAACGCTTGTCATTTATGTCCAGAACAGCTGTTCGAACAAACTTCATTTTTATTGTATTAAAATAAACAGAAGTATTGGAATACAATTTTCAATACAATCACATTTCAAACACAATGCTTTATTCACATGAAACGCATGTTGTTAATTATTTCTAATTGTGAATCTGTGTAAATATATATAATTTTTTTCAGACTGCAATTTAAAAAACTTTATATATATATATATATATATATATATAAAAAAAAAGAAAAAGAAAAAAAAAAAACAACGGCTATGACCATAGCCTATCACTAGTCTTCCCTTCCCCCAGTGACAAGTGACATCACGGCACGTCACTTTTACCTCAGACTTCGTGATCGGAGATCGTCATATATTTTACACACACACACACACTTGAGTTAATTTGATATATTTACAGTTTTATTTACACAATTGCCACAGAAAACGATGTCTTTAAAAAGAAAACAAATTACAGATGAGGAGATCAGAGAACTATTTTTTAATTCTGATGAGGAAGAGGGAAATTTTGACAATGAGGGAAGTGACACAGATGAGGAGATGCCCCCCAACCTCCAAGCCCTTGATGCTGAGGATGAAGATGCCTCAGTCACTGCTCCTACGCCTGTTTACACAACACCTAGGGAAGTGGAGGAGGTAAGCTCTTCCTGCTGGAGTTCTACCAGTAATTTTACCCCTCCTGGACCTGGGGTTCCCTTTGATGACCGGACGTGCGGCGTGTAAAACCCTCCAGAATCACCCAATGAAGTCCAGTGTTTTAAGATGTTCCTTACTGAGGAGCTAATTGAGGAAATTGTTGAGGAAACAAACCGCTATGCCTCAGAGCTGCAGGAGAAAACACCACCTGAAGTGAAAGGCAAGATTGCAAAGTGGGTTTCAACAAATGCTCACGAAATGTACACATTCCTGGTGGCAGTGCTGCTAATGGGAATTGTGAAAAAAAACTCACTTCGTGATTATTGGAGTACAGATCCCATGCTCCTGACACCATTTTTCGGGACTTTGTTTTCCCAGGACCGCTTCCTTCTGCTCCTCCGCTGCCTACACTTCTCCAACAATGCGATGGCAAACATCAACGACCCCCTGAAAAAATCTGAAACATTTTCACTGCTTTCACGTCATCCTTTCGTAACATCTTTGTGCCCTACAGGGATCTGTGTGTCGATGAGTCATTGATGAAATTCAAGGGTAGGCTGTCATTTCGCCAGTTCATACCAACTAAACGCCACAGATTTGGGGTCAAATTTTTTGTGTTATGTGATGTGCTTACCGGTTACGTGCAGAACATTATAATATATACAGGATCCACCACCGACATCCAGCACTATGAAGGCCTTGGAATCTCTGGGTCAGTTGTTATGACATTACTGGCCCCATACTTGAAAAAGGGTCACATCCTGTTCGTGGACAACTGGTACAGTAGTCCCACACTGTTCCAGCACCTCCTGTCTCTGGACACAGGAGCTTGTGGGACAGTACGAGCCAACAGGAAGGGAATGCCAACATTCACCAGCAAAATGACAAAGGACCAGGTTGAATGTAGAGAAAATGGAACACAACTGGCAGTGAAATGGCATGACAAGAGGGATGTTCATCTTCTTACCACGGTCCATCCATCCACCATGTCAGCCACTGGAAAGGTTGATCACATCACCAAAGAAAGGAAGATGAAGCCTCTCTGTGTGCAGGAATACAACAAAAAGATGGGAGCAGTGGACAAGGCTGACATGATGAAAGGCTTTTTTGATTGTACCAGAAAAACCACCAAATGGTACAAGAAAGTCTTCTTTTACCTCCTTGACACAGCCGTACTGAACAGCCACATTGTCCACCACCAACTTACGGGTGAGAAATTTGCATATCAGATTAAGAACAACATAGAATTTACATATAAATAAAAAAATAAATAGTTTATTTTTATCGTTTTAATATATTTTTTCATGTAAACTCAATTAATGCATTTAAACTTAGAAACTAAAATGAACATAAATTAATAAATGACCATACTGCCATATTCCACACTCCTCACTTCCTACCCATGTGCTCTGCTATCAATAGGAAAAGTCATCACATCCCTGCAATTCAGGATGAACCTGATGAGAGGACTGCTGGAAGAGCACAGTACACCTCGGTGTCCATCCAAAGCAGGCCACCCTGCATTGGACACTCCACTGCGTCTGACAGCAAGGCATTTCCCCTCCGAAGTCCCTCAGACAGCTTCCCAGGGCAGCAGGACCAGGCGGCACTGCAAGGTCTGCCTATCCAGCACTCGCAGGACAAAGCAGAGGCGCCTCACCAAATTTATGTGTGTGCCATGCAACACTCCCTTGTGTGTTGCCCCATGTTTTGAGGAGTACCACACACTGAAGCATTACTGATATCTAAATAAAATAAGCACATATTAATTAAAAGTTGTTATTGTTGTTATGACATTTGTATTAGTTATTGTTATATTTCCATTGTTATTGTAAATTGTGTATTTTTTCCATATAATTAGTTTATTATCTAGGAAATGTGTGCATTGCTGGATTTTGTTTACCAAAAATGCAATTGAATGTAATGAATGCTATTTATTAGTTGTTATTGTTGCTTGTATTTATTAAAATATTTATATTGTTAATCATTATATTGATATTTCTTTAAAAATATTATCTATAAACAAATGCATAATAAAATCATAGATCAATAAAATTAAATGACATATTATTAAGAATAATGCTAATTCTGAACTTTTCTCTCACAGAGCAAACATTTCATACTAGTAACACATTTGAGCATCTAATGGTGATGGAAGGAAACAGTGTGACTACACTGCATTACAAATGTTAAACATAGTAACAATGCCAACACAGGAACAAAAATGGCTTCAAACTTTATTTTAATTGTACAGCCAATTGTCATACTCTGTTTGTTGAGATATGAGATAGTTGAGCCAAACCCATCTGACACAAGACAGATCATAATCCAAGAGACCCAGATCCAATTTTGTAAAATGTGTACTTTGCCTTTTGCATTAGAGTATATTGCTGATGAATTGCATATCATGCTACTTTCAATTGCAACTCATTCTTAATATTAGCATTAGAATAGAGACTATACCTCACACAACAGCTTTTGATCAAAGTGGACATGATAAAACAATAGATATGTGCAATATACCCATAACATTAGTGCAGTAAACTTAGTTTTATATTTGACATTCACGACAATACTTAAACTATGAATAGGTTTTCTTTGCCTAGCCCAAAGCTGATTTTTTTTTCATATAAAATTTTATTTGCCCTATAAATCAATTAAACAATTTAAACATTTGATATTATGACATCACAAAAAAATATGAAATTTTCTTAAAAATATAATTTTCATGACACAAGACACTGTGGAATTTACACTCTATATGTTTTCAAATAAATATAGTGTGTACATTATTGTAATATTCCATTAAACTCAATAACTGTGTGACCTAGAGACATGAAACCAGCTATAAAAAACTCTTTTGGGAGTAAATGTTCACTACTTTTTATACAGATATTATAATTCTATAGTCACTGAGATTAACAGATTTATAGGGATAATTGAATCTGTATAAAAAGTAGTGAACATTTACTCCCAAAAACAAGCCTTGTGCTATTTTTTATTTGAACACATATTTACATTTATGCTTTTATCCAAATCTATAGAAAGTAAACATATAGAAAGTAACTTCCACAAACAGAGTCTTGTGTCATGAAAGGGATATTTTTAAGAACATTTCATATTTGTTGTGATGTCATAATATCAAATGGTTAAATTGTTTAATTGATTTATAGGGCTAATAAATGTAGTAACATTTAAGTTTTTATTTCTTTTCACTGCACTGTTGGGAGGTCCGATCTGGTGGTAGCCGTGTGCGGACAACAGCTTAGACATTTCCTGAAAGACTTTTCTGTTTCGCATCGTTTTGTTCGTCACTAACGAGAGGAACATTTGCACCTCATTTATTGACCATGGCATGGTTTTGTGCACAGCCATTACTTTTTACAATTCGAAAGTTGCTTGAACAAATTATACTGTTATCGCTTTTGCTAACTTTAAAACTAGCGGTTTGATGTCCCGTGTCAGAAATCTTTGACGCTGGTACTGATGATTCTCTCTGACCAATCAGTGACCTGCAAGATTTTGACGTCACATTTAGTATCGGCTCGGCTTGCTTGGAACCTCGACTAAGGTGGTACTAAAAAAGTACCAGGTACTATCCACAGTGGAAAGCCCCCAAAAAGCAAGCAGTCTCGAGTTGTACCGTGCAGTGGAAAAGCAGGTACAGGGGGGCAAATAGGATGAGAATGACCATGATCAACTGCAAAATGAGAAAAGAGGAAGTAGAGTAGTGAAGTAGCAAGATACTCACAAAGTACATGAGAGCTGTGCAACACTCCCATTTGCGTTAGCCCATGTTTTGAGTACCACGAACTGAAGCATTACTGAGAACTGTGAAATAAAATAAGCAAATGTTAGTTATGGTTACAGTATCATTGTTATGTATTGTAAATGGTATTTTTTTCCTTGAAATTGGTTTATAATCTATTAAATGTGTGCATTGTGGGCTTTTGTTTACCACAATTTAATTGAATGTTATGAATGCTGTTTAGTATCTGTTATGATTATGTTGCTTGTATTTTTTTAAATATTTACAGTGTTAATCATTATATTGATATTTATAAAAAAAGTTGTATTGTCTATAAACAAATGTATATAAAAGCATAGATCAATAAGTAAAATTAAATAAAATCAAATTTTTTAACTCTCACAGAGCATAGATACATGTTTTTATACTGTATACACAAGACAGATCATAATCATAAGGAGACTTTCAGTCATAACTACATTTTGTAAAATGTGTATTTTGCCTTTGCATTAGAGTATATTGCTGATGAATAACATATCATACTACTTTCAATAGCAACCCATTCCTAAAATTAACATTAGAATAGACTATACCTCACACAACAGCTTTTAATCAAAGTGAACACGATAAAACATTAGATATGTGCAATATGCCCACAACATTACACAAGCAGTGAACAGCACAAGCTATTATGTAAATTACATCAAACTACGATGAATACATATCATAAACATATTATTAATGCATTTGTCATGGTCTACACGTGTTTGCAAATTATTTTCAACAATTCTCAATCGAAAAAGACAAAAAATTTACTCACCATTAGCAATCATGTAATGCGTTGTCAGAAAAGTTGCACGTGGGAGTGAAATTCAAAGTCCGAGAAAATAAATAAATAAATGTCAATATAAACCGTTGGTTAAAACATTTATTATAGTTTATACATGTTTTAAAACAACGAGGAAGGGTTTAAAGTGAAGAAAAAAAGCGAAACGCTTACCTATACTCTGTCCACCAGCTCCAAGCGCGACAAGACAGCGGTGAACCGTCATGTGACTGCCCAGAGTATCACGTGACAAGCTTGGTGCGTCACACTGGAATTTTAAATTTGCTACGTTGTAAAATAACTGCCGAAAAAAAATTCACGCTGGGGGGATCAGTTAAATCATTTAGAATTTACGTGCGAAAGGGTTAATTTACAATAGAGAGAACAGAACTGGAAGGAAATCTCTTGCTGGAATACTCTTTCTAACAGCTGATATATTTATCATTTATACCTTAAATGCTAAATGCAATCTACTCTACTTTCCCAGTTTATATATATGATTGTGTTTAACATTTTATAAATTTGTAATACAACAATTCCCCTTTGAGAGTTCTAATAACTCTCACAAAATAAAAATTTAGACACTTAAAAGTTCATTCTTGTAACTTGTGATCGATTACGGGCACATAGCACTTGCTCTGTGTTGTTTTTTCTGTGATTGCATGCTGACACAGAACAAACATGCAATTAGGGTCCGTGAATTTCTTATGGGTAATAATCTTTTCTGGTTGGAACTGTTATTTTCTCGTGAGGTGCTTGAGTCATTTGTTGAATGAAACACTTGATACTGTGGACGCATAAATAGTACACCAGTAGGAAAAAGAACAGCAGAATTGCTATTTCCTTTATCCACAGCCAGGGTTTACCTAGCAAGTTTCCAAACCATGAAGAATTATTTTCAGTCATCTGATGTAAATTTTCTGCAAGATCAAGAATATCTTGTTGGATTTTGTTCAAGTTCTCTGTTGGATCCATTAAACCGGTGCAGCACTCGGGGCCGATAATGGTGCAGGCTCCCCCTTGCGTTGCTAGAATGTAATCCAAGGCCACTCTGTTCTGTAAGATCATTATCTTGTGCGAAGCGAGAGTGTCCTTGATGTTACCAAGGGCCAAAGCCGTTGTTACCAAGGGCCAAGCCAACCTGCCATTGAATCGACTGCGTAGAATATTGTAGACAGAAGTTCCACATAACCAAAAAATGCCAGTCGGTGGAGGAATCATACACCACTGATTTATTGCCAAGAGTTTTGGAAGGGATGGTGTCCTGTGGAGACACTCTTCTAAGTCTTTGTCCTCTTTTCCTGCTGATGGAGTAATGTCTACATGGGATTTTGTTCTCACTTCGACCACAAAGCTGCAAAGTTCACGAGGAATTTCACCCAAGGGAGTCGAGGCTGGAGCATAATTTTCCATACACCAAGGAAAAGTCATTGGCAAAAGTAGATCTGTCATAATGGGAGGAGCTGAATTTAGGTTGCAGGATGGTAATCCAGGAATGCAACATGGAGAGGGTGGAGGAATTGTTACATTGTGACATGTATCCTTGTTGTATAATCCACTGGTATGATGATCAAAGAAGGTACACGTGTCACATTTGGAGATAGGGTGTGCCACCCATGGGATTCCTGCTCCTACTGAGGGTGCGTGTGGCATGCAAACGTCCTTTCCTGCAAACAAGGCACTTCTTGACATATTCATCAGCTCTAAGAATATGTTGTTTCTGGAGTCAACACTTTGTGCGATGTCCATGATGGTTAGAATAGTGACAATCTTGATCATGTTGATGGATGACTGAAGATTCCTTGTGATACTGGGCTTGGCAGTGGGTCTAGTTGTTTTCTGGAAGTTGTGGCCTCATACACAGGTGAGGAGGTTGATGCCCATGGGTCTCGGGACAGCCATCAAGTGGTATCTGCAAAGAGGGTAGAAAGAAAAACAAAAGACAGTAGAGCAGTATTTGTTCAAACACCAGGGTTGTGTCCTAAAACAAAAGACAGTAGAGCAGTATTTGTTCAAACACCCGGGTTGTGTCCTTTTCTGAGTCTGCTAATGTTGTTCCTTCTTTCCCTATTTCATAATTCCTTTGACACCTAAAGAACAGTGAGGTAAGGATGGACTAGTGGATGGGGAAGGCCTATGAGGGAGTCTTCACCACAGGGTTTGTCCCCGATGCATATTGCATTCGGTTCTTCCCTGGGCTCCTCACTGGTCTGTGTCCTATCCTATCCCTGTAGGTGGGGGAACAACTTTGCAGTGTGACACATGAGTCCAGGTTTTCTTTCCCTGACACAATACTGCAGCTGCTGTAATCAACATCACTTGATGTGGTCCGTGCCACTTAGGCTCTAATGGCTTATTTCTGAATGTCTTTATCATGACTTATTGACCTGGGATGATTGTGTGTCATTGTGGAGTTTGCCAACACGACTCAACTCTCTCTTTGGCACTCTGTACTGCCTTTGTGAGGTTTTCACAGTAAGCGATCAGGGCATCTGAGGCAATGTGTACATCAGCATTTCTAAGATCAATCACACCTGGCATTTGCATTGGGCGTCCAGTAATAATCTCATGAGGGCTCAGTCCTATTGATCTGTTAGGTGACGCTCTCATACTACACAGTACTGCTGGCAGCGCTTCTACCCATGGTACTCCTTCCTGATGCATTTTGCTTAGCCTGGTTTTAATTGTTCTGTTACATCGTTCAACCTGTCCTGATGCTTGTGGTCTGTATGGGCAGTGAAGATTCCACTTAATCTTCAACATTCTAGACACTTCCTTGACTACCTGTCCTGTGAAGTGTGTACCTTGATCTGAGTCAGTGCAATCTGGTAATCCCCATCTGGGTATGAAATCAGTGACAAGACATTTAGCAGTATGTGCAGCTGTAGCACGCCTTGTTGCATAAGCTTCTACCCATCTAGAGAACTTATCTATTACTACCAAAACGTCAGTTTTTCCCTTACACGGAGGCAATGATATGTAGTCAACTTGCAGGTGACGAAATGGTCCTGGTGGAGCTGGGGTATGTATTGCTGGTGTAGTAGCTGCTGGTACCTCATTATTTTTCTGACATGTAACACACCTCTTTGCTGTTTCAGTGGCTACATTTCTGAATTTTGGATTCCACCATTGATTAGAGAACCTGTGATTCATTGTTGCTGGACCACTGTGACCCAAATTGTGTATTTGTTGAGCCAAATATGGCAGCAGTGATTCAGGAGCAACATACTTTCCCCCTTTGGTCCAGCTGCCAGATGAATCCACTGTGGCTCCTTTGTCTAACCATGTCCATGCTTCATACAGAGGAACGTCTTTGTACAGATCAATTATTGATTCAGGAGGCAGAATTGTCTTCTGTGCTATACTACCTGAACACACTTGTACAGTTGCATAGGAACAAGCTTGTTTAGCTGCTACATCAGCAAGAGCATTACCTTTAGCTTCCATTGTATTAGTGGTGGGATGTGCTTTCACTTTGATTACTGCCAATTTCTTTGGAAGTTTCATGGAAAACATTAGATCTTTCACTAATCCAGCATGCTTAATGGGGGATCCAGCAGAAGTTAGAAACTGTCTGGTTTGCCAAATGATACCAAAATCATGAATGACCCCAAAAGCATACCTGGAATCTGTGTAGATATTTGCAACTGATCCTGAAGCTAGTGTGCATGCTCTTGTTAAGGCTACTAGTTCTGCAGCTTGTGCTGAAAAATGATCTGGAAGACGACCTGAAGCAACCACTTCAGTGGTGGACGTTACTGCATAACCTGCTCGTCTGTTACCTTCAATTACTTGAGCTGACCCATCAACAAACAACTCAAATTCTGAATTCTCTATGGGAGTTTCTTTTACTTCACTCGTAGATGTATATGTAAGCGTAACACAATCATGTGTCATTTCGCCTTCATCCTCTAACAAAACTTAAGTCATTGCAGACATCATACATGAGGATGGGTTCGTGACTGGTGCACGCTGTAGAACTATATTCGGGGCTGTGAGAGTTGCTAACCAATTTCCCCAACGAGAGGAAGTGACAGAAGTGACTTTTGCTTGATTCATTAGTGCGGACACTGCGTGAGGGCATCTTACGTTTACAGTCTGTCCTAACACCATTCCTGATGAAGCCTGAAGCGCTAGATGAACTGCCTGTACTGCTCTGAGGCATGGGCCCATACCTTGAGCGACTATGTCAAGTTTACCAGAATAGTAATGAATTGGGCGTAAACTGCCCCCATGATCTTGCATTAAACATGCAGTCATGAAGCTTAAATGTTCATGGACATAAAGAACAAAGGGTCTATCAGTTTGTGCAATTCCCAATGCTGGTGCTTGACATAGTGCTCTCTTCAAATCATTGAACGCTTTGAGGTGAAGTTCTTCCATACAAACAGTATCTGAATCTTTACCATGGCCTTTTAACAAGTCATAGAGAGGCTGAGCAATCGAGGCATATTCTTCAATCCACGGTCTACAGTAACCTGCTGTTCCTAAAAATGAGCGGAGTGTTTTAATGGTAGTAGGCGGAGGTATGGATTTGACTGAAGCCGCTCGATCCTGTGTGATGGATCTATTTCCTGCACCAATTGTTTGACCCAGAAATATGACTTGCTTTTTAGCAATTTGAGCTTTGTGAAAACTGCATTTGTGTCCTTTTTTATGCAAATAGTCCAACAATGCTGCCAATTCAGTTTGATGTACCTCGTGATCTGTTGAGGCAATCAAAATATCATCGACATATTGGATCATAGTGGACTGTTTTACCGGACATTCTGGGTCACACAAATCACGTCTGACAGCCTGATGGTATATAGTTGGTGAGTTTTGAAATCCCTGTGGCAAACGAGTCCACTGGTATTGTTCATAGTCAACTGTAAACGCTAACCATGGCTGGCTGTCAGAGTGCAACGGTACAGAAAAGAATCCATTAGACATATCAATTACTGAAAAAATCTTACACTCCAATGGCAAGCCATTACAAATTATAGAAGGATCTGCCACTAGAGGGGTGATTTTATCAATATGTTTATTGGCTACTCTGTAGTCTATTGTAAGTCTCCATGTTGTATTGGACTTCTTGATAGGCCATATGGGTGAATTACATGGACTGTTGGTTTTAACTAGCACTCCTTGCGTCAGCAACTTTTCTACAATAGGTTTGATCCCCTGTATAGCTTCCTTATTGATTGGATATTGTTTGGTGACCGGAGGTGGAGTTTCTGTCAATTTGACTGGTTCTACACCTGTCAACAAACCACAATCATCCTTGTCTTTAGCCCAAATTGGATGATTCTGTAAGAAAGCATACTCTGGAGGGATTGCATTGTTGGTAGAAACTTGTGCTGAGCAAATTTTAATGCTAGCAGATTCTGAGGACGTCTAAAGTTAGATGTACTTGTCTCAGGAGATCCATGCCTAAAATTGCACCTGTATTTAATGGAGCACATAGCAGTTTTGTAGTCAGAGTTTTCGGGCCAAATTGTACCTCTATGGGCGGGGTTTCATACAAAACAGAATCTTCACCTATTACGCCAGTTAAAGAAAGTTTGGTTTTCTTGTACGGGATGTCTAAACTTTTAGCCAATTTTGTAGGAATTACTGTAATTTCTGTACCTGTATCAAGCAAAAAATCAATCGCTTTCTCTCGTATGCTACCTTTCACAAAAATTCTTTTGTCATTATGATGGATTACAGGGGAAAGGTAGCTACTCACAGCCCCAACAATTAGTTTTTTTCCTGGTCTTGTTGTGCTCTTAGAAGAGCCTGAACGAGCTGTCCTAAAGTTTCAGTGGACACTTGCTGAACTGCTTCAGGGTTGTAAGCAGGCGGGGGAGGAGCAGAATTATGCATAGCATTTCTATTTGCATCTTGTAACTTCTTCCTACACTCTTTCTCCCAATGTCCTAATTTTCCACAGTAGTGGCATTTGCCTTCTTTTTAGACCACCTGTTTTTTGTTTTTCTGTGCTAAATGTAGCTGCTGCTGCTACTCTCACTTTGGCTTTAACATCAGCATCTCTTTCCCATGTAGCCAACCTGTCTAGGTTACTTCTAAGAGTTCTGTTAGACCAAGTGAGCTCTAGGAATGGCAAGGCTCTTCTGTACTCAGCTAAAAGGCCATCTGACCAGATGCGGACTAGGGGTCCCTTGTCATCTAACACACTTTCAGAATTATCAACAATTCCACTGTAATTACAGCTGACTGACAAAACCTTTCAGTGTATTCACTCACAGTTTCTTCTTTCTTTTGTACACAGCTAGTGATTCTTGACCAGTCTATTTTGGGTCCCATGATATTCTTTAGAATTTTCAAAACACCTTCTCTTATATCGCTTCTACTGGCATGCTGTAGTTCAGAAGTCACTGCAGATTCAAAACTGTTGAATTCAGATTCAGTCAAAATTTGTGACATTAACTGTGTGACTTCTGTTAACGACATGTCATATAGACGCATTTTGTTGATCAATGCTCTTCTAAATTCAATTGCTCTTCTAAATTCAGAAAACTGTGTGCGTGCTGAGGGTAAGCTCTGGGATAGTCTCTCTATATCTTTAGGTCCAAGCGCTTTTGTGACTGTTTGTATTTGGACAACAGAAGAGTTGGTAGAAACACTTTCAGTTCCCTCAATTCCCTGAGATCGTTTCCTAGCACCACACACATTGACTGAATTTACAGGCACAGCAGTTACGGATTGGAGAGCTACATCTGTTTCAAATAAATTTTGTAAGTCAGGGAAAATGTTATCCGGCTGATTAACTTCTTCTACAACAGTTTTTTCTGCAGCTTTGTTGTGGTTCAATTTCTTGGTTAAAGAGGATACTCTAGCACGGAGCTCTTTGTTCTCTTTCTCTAGCTCTGAGTTATGCTTAGACTGTTGTGTAGCAAGTGCTAAACAAAATTCTCTGTGGCAGCAGATAATGCCTTTCACATTGTTCTTGCGAATACTTGCTCCTAGTACCTTTTTACACTCATCTACTGACCAAGTCTTGTCTGGATGAATCTCATATTTCTTAGTTAGTTCTTGTCTAACATTCTCAGTGACAATTAGGTTCAGTTGTTCTCCTAACAGTGTTTTGAATTCACTATCTGACCACAAAGGAGTCGCAAGACCACCTTTTTCAGTTGTGGGGATTAGTCTAGCACTTTTCTTAAACATTTTGTGGATTTTCTTTGTTCTGTTATCACACAAACAAACACTAAAACGTCTCTGATCAACAGAGGGTACACTTGTTAACACAGTTCAACTATTGTTAACCTTCTTTGACCCAAGCAAAGGATAACACAAATTACTAGCACTTTATGCTAATCTTCTCTGTATAAAAACAGAGGGTAACAAATATTCTTCTCTGCAGATACAGAGGATAAACAAAATATTAGCCTTTTATGCTAATCTTCCCTGCCTGAAAACAACAGAGGGTAACCAATATTAACACGTAATGCTAATCTTCTCTAAAAAGACAATTTTAGAGGATAACTTAGTTAACCAAACCTACAGCTGTCTGTTAACCCTTCTCTGACGGCAGCAGAGGATTTGTACTGGTCTTAAAGGTTCTTTTGGATAGAGTAGCACTCACCAAACTTTGGTTGTAAGAAAGATTCAGGCTGGAATGCAGTCAGATCTTTGTTGAGCTTGAAGTTTCAATCTGGATTCAGGTGAGGAGCTCTATCCGGTCACGGCACCAAAACTGTTGTAAACTTTTTATCCTTCTAGAGAGTGGGAAACTCAGAAGGTAAGACCAGGAGACTTCGGTTGTATCGTCAAGCAGGATTCTTTATTGAGAAATTCGTGCTGTCAGCAGCTGCAGGGACCAACATCTAACTAAGGGAACTTTACATTGTAATTTATACATGCATTTAGAGGGCAGTGCTTAGAGATAGACACAAAGCACCCAGGTGATAACTTTAAAGCATGCAAATGATGTATACAGGCATAGGAAACCCACCCTAGACTCTAGATTGTTACCAGTCCTAATCCAATCAGCATAACTATTCAGATACAGAGATGCTAATCCAATCAGCCTAACTATTTAGACAACTGGGGCTGGGGCTCCAATAGCCATTAAAAGACAGAGGATAAGATTGTCAGTAGTCTGACTAATTTAATTTACAATAGAGAGAACAGAACTGGAAGGAAATCTCTTGCTGGAATACTCTTTCTAACAGCTGATATATTTATCATTTATACCTTAAATGCTAAATGCAGTCTACTCTACTTTCCCAGTTTATATATATGATTGTGTTTAACATTTTATAAATTTGTAATACAACACAGGCATCATCTTGGACTTGAACACCCACGGGTAGTTCAAGCTTAAGATCTAAGTCAGGGTTTTCTCTTACTAGAATTTATAGTCCTGATGTCTTGCTTCGGGGGCTGGCGAGGGCGGCGAGACTGTCCCCAATCCCTGGGAGGAGGAGCACGACTCGCCACGCTTTGCTTTTGAGCCTCCCTTCAGTCAGGACCGAGGTGGGTCTGAGGCTTGCTCGTCAAGCGCAGAACCCACACTCAGGTCGTCCAGGAGGTCAGCCTGGTATGCCTGAAAAAGAGCATAGTGTGCAGAGCAGCACCAGCCTGACCTGCTGCTTGATAAGCCCTTCCCACTAAAGTGGAGGTTTTCCTACAAGGCTTTGAGGGGAGAGACGGCTTCTTAAGTGACGATGCCGAGCCCGGCGAGAGATAGCCCGCAAGCGTCTCTTCGACCGGCGGCATCACTGAATACCCCCGTGCCTCAGCACCCACGATAGTCGAATATAATGACGTCGAGGGTATGTGAACACGGGAAGAAAATATATATATATATATATTTGATATATATATATTTATTTATTTATTTATTTTTTAGGGGTTCTCCATGAGCAAAATAGCACTTCATGGAGGTTATCAAAGAAAGGGAAGGGACCCATCAGGCGTTCCCTTTCTTAGACTGGAAGATAAAATCTATCCCCTAATTTGGAGCGTTTGGGGGTCTCTTTTTCGCGTGGCCAGTCGACTCTGGCAACCGCACGAGTAACAACCTCGAGCAATTCCTCCGTAGATTTTTTATCGCGGACGGAAAGCTCGGAGGCGGGAAGACAATCGCGATCCACCTCATGATCCGAAGAAGCGTCGGAACGCGCTTCGAGATCATGTGAAGGACCAGCTGGGTTTGGGGAGCGAGTGAGAGAAAGGGGTCAACCCGTCTCTTGCTCCTCAGCCAAATCCATGCACGAGACCCACGAACGATCTTTTCGTGAGTGCTGACTCCCGGAAGCAAGCGAGGCGAGCACGACGCACTCTGCCTGTTAAAGAAAATCTCAGTGCTCGCACCCGCCCTGCTGCAACGCGAGAGCAGCATGCTCTTACCCCCAAACAAACAGCAAAAACTGATGTGTGCCGTCTTCAGCTATAGAGCGAGAAGAGGGGAACATGCACCGTTTGCGGCTTTCAGTCATTCTCTCTCTTTTTTTTTTTTTTTTTTTTTTAGAAATACACTCACCTAAATGATTATTAGGAACACCATACTAATACTGTGTTTGACCCCCTTTTGCCTTCAGAACTGCCTTAATTCTACGTGGCATTGATTCAACAAGGTGCTGAAAGCATTCTTTAGAAATGTTGGCCCATATTGATAGGATAGCATCTTGCAGTTGATGGAGATTTGTGAGATGCACATCCAGGGCACGAAGCTCCCGTTCCACCACATCCCAAAGATGCTCTATTGGGTTGAGATCTGGTGACTGTGGGGGCCATTTTAGTACAGTGAACTCATTGGCATGTTCAAGAAACCAATTTGAAATGATTTGAGCTTTGTGACATGGTGCATTATCCTGCTGGAAGTAGCCATCAGAGGATGGGTACATGGTGGCCATAAAGGGATGGACATGGTCAGAAACAATGCTCAGGTAGGCCGTGGCATTTAAACGATGCCCAATTGGCACGAAGGGGCCTAAAATGTGCCAAGAAAACATCCCCCACACCATTACACCACCACCACCAGCCTGCACAGTGGTAACAAGGCATGGATCCATGTTCTCATTCTGTTTACGCCAAATTCTGACTCTACCATCTGAATGTCTCAACAGAAATCGAGACTCATCAGACCAGGCAACATTTTTTCAGTCTTCAACTGTCCAATTTTGGTGAGCTCTTGCAAATTGTAGCCTCTTTTTCCTATTTGTAGTGGAGATGAGTGGTACCCGGTGGGGTCTTCTGCTGTTGTAGCACATCCGCCTCAAGGTTGTGCGTGTTGTGGCTTCACAAATGCTTTGCTGCATACCTCGGTTGTAACGAGTGGTTATTTCAGGCAAAGTTTCTCTTCTATCAGCTTGAATCAGTCGGCCCATTCTCCTCTGACCTCTAAACCCTAGAAATGGTTGTGCGTGAAAATCCCAGTAACTGAGCAGATTGTGAAATACTCAGACCGGCTCGTCTGGCACCAACAACAATGCCACGGTCAAAATTGCTTAAATCACCTTTCTTTCCCATTCTGACATTCAGTTTGGAGTTCAGGAGATTGTCTTGACCAGGACCACACCCCTAAATGCATTGAAGCAACTGCCATGTGATTGGTTGATTAGATAATTGCATTATTGAGAAATAGAACAGGTGTTCCTAACAATCCTTTAGGTGAGTGTATGACTAACACATGTTTAATGCAAATTAATAACATTTTGTGTAGAATTTTTATATTTAACCAATGCATTCTCAAATGATGAACAAAACCTGGAGCTATCTTTCACACATGTTTCTCAAGTCTCTAACAGAGAGTGCCGGAAAGCAAGAGTAGCAACACTCTTAAAGGGGCCTCGTCCAATTTATGACTAGAGTTAAATTACATTAAATTTCTCCACTTGGCTACATTTATATATACACATTATATACAGTGCTTGAAGTGGGCGGGAACTCACACTTCTATAATTTAGTCTACAGAGTACTAGCAGTTTTTCTTGCGTACCACCACATCTCCGAGTCTCCCTCAGTGAAAGCTGCTGGTGGTGAAATATTTACCTCAGCCATTGATATTGATAATGCTTTTAAAGAATTATATCTTGATCTTTATAGTTCTACGTCTTCGTCTACTGATGAAGATATTAGAAACTTTGTGGAACCATTAGATCTCCCTAAACTGAAGACTGAGCAAAAGAAATTCTCTTGATTCTAAGAAAACCTTGGAGGAGCTTGTAGAGGTAATTATGGCCTTGCCTAAAGGCAGATGGATTTGCAGCTGAATTTTTAGATCTTTTGCTACAGAACTGGCTTCACTTTTATTAGAAGTTTATACAGAATTGTTAAGAATTGAAGCCATGACACAGGCCCGGATCAGTCTGATTCTTAAAAAGGGCAAAGATCCAAGCGAGTGTAAGAGTTACCATCCAATTTCCCTGATCCAGCTAGACGTTAAAATATTGTCAAAAATTTTGGCTAACCGATTAAGTTATGACATCTCTTATAGATCAGATAGGGTTTATTAGAGGTCATAGCTCTTTGATAACATTTGGCGTTTCATCAATATCAGTGGTCAGTGGCGAATGATCAGACTCCGGTTGCTGCCATCTCACTTGATGCAGAAAGGTGTTTGATATGGTAGAATGGGAATATCTTTTTAAAATTTTGGAAATATACGGGGTCAGGAATACTTTTATTGGATGGATTAAGTTATAACACCCGGTAGCGGCGGTACAAACAAATTGATTAATTTCAGATTATTTGGATAGGGGCACACGGTAGGATTTCAGTATTTCCCCATTATTGTTTTGTCTTGCCCTGGAACCATTAGCAGCCACGATAGGATAAAAAAAAGTAGGAAAAACTATTTGAAAGCATGGAAGCATTTTAAACTTAAAATGTACAACTCTTCAGATTTACGGTTTCAATTCAGTGTTTGACTTTACCAAAAGGTAAGTAGTACACTACATATAATATTTGCTGTGTTTGTAAAATTACTACCTTCATCTGGGCATGAATCTCTGGATGGTGATCCCTCAGGTGCTGGAACATATTAGATGTGTTCACCACTTTTGCTGGCACTTTTCGTCTGTGTGTTTTGCATACTGGATACCCATCTTTAACAACTCATCTGTCATTTTTTAGATAGCCAAAATGCTCCCAAATAGCTGATTTAATTAGCTTCTTCGGCGGATACAACTCCGGGAGATTGCGTTGTTCCACCATGTTTTAATCTTGAGAGTTTGACATGCGCAGAAAGTTTGCATTCTGCACACGCCCCGCCTTGCCTAGACAATCACCTCGTGAACTCACAGACCAGCCAGACTGAGGGCAGGGCACACGCACCGCTTAAGTAGTTAACAACGTGGTTGTTTTTTCCGGTTTTTAACCATAGCTTCCAAATTCTTACGGTTTAATAACCATGATCATTTTAATCATGGTTAATTGTGAAATTGGGTAATCACGACATCCCTATTTGATGGCATAGCATAGTCCTTCATTTGGAACAGTAAACGTCCCAGATTACACTTAAGTACCCCATTCCATCACACCTTCTCCAGGCCATCTCTCCGTCCATCCTACCGGCACTTACACACATAATTAACACATCCCTTCTTGCAGGCACATTTCCCACTAAATATAAGCAGGCTCGAGTAACCCCACTGCTGAAAAAACCTGCACTTAACCCCACACAGATAGAACACTACAGACTAGTCTCTCTCATCCTATTCATGGCAAAAACACTTGAAAGGGCAGTTTTCAATCAGATCTCCGCCTATCTCTCACAGAACAAGCTGCTGGATGACAATCAGTCGGGCTTCAAAAGTGGACACTCCACTGAGACTGCCCTGCTGTCTGTCATTGAGTCGCTGAGACAGGCGAGAGCTGAATCGAAATCATCCGTTCTGATTCTGCTTGACCTTTCTGCTGCCTTTGACACAGTCAACCATCAGATCCTTCTCTCCACCCTCTCTAAACTTGGTATCACTGGAACTGTGCTTGACTGGTTCAACTCTTATCTCTCAGAAAGGTCCTTTGAGGTAGCATGGAGAGGGGAAGTATCCAAGCCACACCAGTTACTTACTGGGGTACCTCAGGGATCAGTGCTTGGGCCACTTCTCTTCTCCATATACACAACATCACTGGGACCCATCATCCAGTCACATGGTTTCTCTTACCACTGCTACGCTGATGACACGCAACTCTACTTGTCTTTCCAGCCCAAAGACACCACAGTGACTGCTCGAATCGCTGCCTGTCTGGCAGACATCTCAGCCAGGATGAAGGAACACCACCTTCAACTCAACCCGGCTAAGGAACGTCGCCTTGTCGTACCAAAACAAAGAGGCACCAAAACACTTTCCCGGACTTTCAATTTCATCATACCACGGTGGTGGAATGACCTTCCCAACTCAATCCGGGACGCTAACTCACTCTCTATCTTCAAAAAACAGCTAAAAACACATCTTTTCCAAAAGCACTTAACCGGTCACTAAAAAAAAAAAAAAAAAAAATAATAATTATTTACATTTATTTTTGCACTTAAATCTGTTTTGTATACTGTTATGATGATAGTGAAACTTTGTAATATGGCACTTTTTGTACCACTGTCTCCCTAAGATGATTCGCTGATGTTCCTCCTCTTTTGTAAGTCGCTTTGGATAAAAGCGTCTGCCAAATGAATAAATGTAAATGTAAATGTAAATGTAAGTAAGTTACACTGCCGATTGACAAAGGTGGGCTAAGCCTACATAAGATTTTGTTTTATTATTATGCATTCGGTCTCAGATATTTGGCTCATTGGTCACTTCCACTTGAGAGAGCCCCTCCCTGGCTTTGTATTGAACAGGAATTTCTTGCACTTATTTCACCATTGCAAAGCCTTTTTATCAAACTAACCGGAGAAGTTCAAGCCTATTATCTTGCATTTGCACGTGGTATGGAAAAAAGTATCCAGAGTGTTTGATTCAGACATTTATTTAAATGTTGCTTCGAGCATATGGCTGAACCCAAAATTATGTATTAAGTCCCCTGGACAGAGTGAATTGTGAGGGAGGTTAATACTCTCGGTGACCTATATGAGATTGTATTTTTGACATCCTTTGAAAATATGTTTCAACATTTTGGGATTCCAGGTCTCAATTCTTTAGGTATTTACAGCTGCGCCACCTTCTCTGTACTATTTTTGGGAGTAGCATACACCCCCTTATAGTGGCGGATACTCTGGGAGTGGAAAAGGCCATGAGGCATCAGTGTATTACTCCCTGCTAATTCAGAGTCTGAGGGATGGAGCTTCAATTTCTCACATCCATGTTTTTTGGTGGTGTGTTAATATCCAAGTTTTTTGGTTGAGGATTCAGAGTTTTATGTGTGATGTATTGGACACTCAAATTTCATTTAGCCCCAGACTGTATTTTAGGCGATGGGGCAGTCATTAATATAGGGGATAAATGCATTTAAAATTGGGTCCTAGCCAGTATTAAAATGTTATAAAATTACCACATTGTTTTTTATTTAGTACAGTTGTATTTAGAGTAGCAATATTTACAGATAGCAGTGGTATTCAGCTGAACTCAGCAGTGAAGCGGCTCAGACTAAGAGCCCAGGCCAGGGACTGTTCAAACAGATGGAACATAACAGACTGGAACCGAACGTGAGGATCTCGAGACACATTTCCACATTGAATATGATTCATGACAAAGCATATAAACAACTAATTTCTTAATCTGAGAAATGCTTACAAGAGACCAAGAATGTGATCTGAAGTCATCGTATAACAGTAAGGATAAAAAAGTTTTGCTGAAATCAGGTGCATTAGTGATTTGTTTATACGTTTCTCTTGGCTGCATGAAGAATTATTTATTTTTGCTTTCTCACGTCACTAGCTTTATATATGCAACTTGGCAAATATGCA
>NC_068286.1:21416021-21418521 GCF_025860055.1 Xyrauchen texanus | reverse complement strand
ATGCTTGCTTGTTAATGTAGAGAATGTTGATGACAACAAATGGCAATGTACCATTTTCAAGATATTAAAGTTAATGATTAAACATGCATTATTTTGAGTGAGTTTGTAAGAATCCTCCACAAAGGACCATAAATCAACTTTTGAAAAGGACAGCCCAGTCGACCGTGTGACTCTGGAAAGTCACTTCTGATTCACACCTTTGGGGGGTCTCAATTTTAATTAACACCTTTCCTAGCCAAGGAAGAACGTTCTCACTCTTCCCTTTTCTCTTGATCCCTCTCTATTCAGAACCGTCTCTTGCTTCTTCTGTGCCATGTAGAGTCCAACGAAAACTCAGGACAAAGTCCAGAGGAAGCCTCTCACTCTCTGCTCTATGTTCTGCTCACTCTCATCTAGATCCAAAATGGCAGCGTGGTAGCACGCAGCGGCCACTCCGGATCCAAAATGGTGCTATTTTTGTTAAATAACCCGACTTTTGCGGCACATGGACAGCGGAGCAACCTGTGTTCGTGTTTACCATCACCAGACACTGCTCAAATATAGGATTCATGCAACAACCAAGCTGCATGATGACCTGCAGGAGGCGCTACGCAAACTCGTCTTGCTACAGAGACCAGGCCTCTAGTCCTCGGCGTCGCCTGATGCCAGTGGCCGGGGGAGAGGATGTCGTAAGCGGTGTGCGAGGAAGCGGAAGCGCGGCAAGAGGGCGGGGGTCCATGCTAGGCTAAAACAAACCGTCTCGCGTCCATCCTGCTCTCAAATGTTTGCTCCCTGGACAATAAACTGGACTACATCCGACTCCAGCAGGCTACGCAACGTGAGTTTAGAGGCTGCTGCATCTTTGTCATCTGAGTTCCGAATGCCGGCATTCAGCTAGACGGGCTCGCCTTGTTTCGTGCCGACAGAAATGCAGCTCTGTGCGGTAAGACTCGCGGTGGTGGCTTGTGTGTTTTCATCAACACGGAATGGTGCAAGAACTCTATGCCAGTCTCTAGCTACTGTTCATCGCTGTTGGAGCTTATGACTGTTAGATGCAGACCTTTTTATTTACCACGGGAATTCACCACTGTTCTCATAACCGGAGTTTACATTCCCCCCAGCGTTAACGCTAAGGAAGCACTCTGTGAACTATATGAGGCTATGAGCAGAACGTTCACCCTGACGGACTGTTTATTGTCGCCGGAGATTTCAACCATACAAATCTCAAGACAGTGCTCCCTAAATTCCATCAGTATGTGGACTTTGCAACGAGAGGGGCGAACGCGCTTGATCTTGTTTACACAAACATCCCAGGCGCGTACCGGGCGGAGCCCCGCCCCCACCTCGGCTACTCAGACCACATCTCTGTTATGCTAATTCCAGCATACAGGCCGCTCGTCAGACGTGTAAAACCACTTCAGAAGCAGGTGAAAACCTGGCCAGCAGGAGCCATCTCTGCTCTTCAAGACTGTTTTGAGTGTACTGACTGGCAAATGTTCAGGGAGGCTGCAACATATGGCGATTCTACCAACTTGGAGGAATACACAGCATCAGTGACCAGCTACATCAGCAAGTGCATTGATGATGTCACTTTCTCCAAGACCATCACCACACGCTCCAACCAGAAGCCGTGGATGACTGCAGAGGTGCGCGCGCTGCTGAGGACCTGAGACTCCGCCTTCAGAGCAGGCGACAAGGCAGCCTTAAGAACAGCAAGGGCCAAACTGTCCCGGGCCATCAGAGAGGAAAAGGACGCACACGCCCAGAGCATCCACAGTCACTTCCAGGACAGTGGTGACACACGGCGCATGTGGCAGGGCATCCAGGCCATCACCAACTACAGAACAACATCAGTTGCCTGTGACAAAGATGCCTCCCTTCCAGATGTGCTGAACGACTTCTACACTCGGTTTGAGGCGCAGAACGACATGGTGGCGAGGAAGACCACCCCCTCCTCCCAACGACCAGGTGCTCTGTCTTACCACGGCGGATGTGAGGAAAACTCTACGTAGAGTCAACCCACGGAAGGCTGCTGGACCATACAACATTCCTGGCAGGGTGCTCAGAGGATGTGCAGACCAGCTGGCAGATGTTCTTACCGACATCTTCAACATCTCTGAGCAGTGCCGTCATTCCAACATGCTTAAAGGCCACCACTATAGTCCCCATGCCAAAGAAGTCTTCAGTTTCCTGCCTCAACGACTACCATCCGGTCGCACTCACACCCATCATCATGAAGTGCTTCGAGAGGCTTGTCATGAGGCACATTAAGACCCAGCTGCCCCCCTCACTAGACCCACTGCAGTTTGCGTATCGTCCCAACCGTTCAACAGATGACGCCATCGCCACCACCCTCCATCTGGCCTTCACCCACCTAGATAAAAAGGACTCATACGTTCGAATGCTGTTCATAGACTTCAGCTCAGCATTCAACACAATCATTCCCCAGCACCTGATTGGAAAGCTGAACCTGCTGGGCCTGGACACCTCACTCTGCAACTGGATCCTGGACTTCCTGACT
>NC_068286.1:21333521-21413521 GCF_025860055.1 Xyrauchen texanus | reverse complement strand
AGTAAATTTAATAAATAATATATTTGCGCTGTGTAAATAACAATATTATAGGTACTGTATCTAAAATAAATGGGTGATAAATAAATACTAATACAACAGGCTAGAAAAACAGACATATATTAATTTTAATATCCTATATATATATTTTGAATGAGATGAAACTTGACACCGCTTGACACATCCTAAAAACTGCACCGTTAAATCGGTTTCATGCTGAAGAGCAGCTTTAAAGTAAATTTTTTTTGTCTCTCTGTACTAAATATCAACATCACAATGTATGTCGAAATGATTGATGCCTGTCACGCAAAACATGAGCTCATTGATTTCATAGAATATCAGTCTGCTTTTATATTCCATGCGTTACGCCTGGTCAGAGGCTTCCATAAATATTTAGTTCATACATAGGGTGACGTCCTACCTAAGTTTAATGGTGCAACGCTCAAATATTTAGTTGTGCGTAAATTGTGAATTAGTGCCCATTTACGCCACAACTAGTCTAAGTTGTAATGTACATATAGCTGGTGCAACCGGCCCCTGGTGTATTAGTTAAATACTTTGGGTAATTCGATTGCAAATAGATTGTCACTTTACTCACTGTTGGTACCTGTTTCATGTTTTATGTGTTAGATTAGTTTTATGTTTAGAATAGCAATAATGTTTGTCTGTATTCAAAGATAATTTGACTGTGTTATATTTTGATAAACAATCTCATCCCTGTTTTTTTAAAAGATTTCATTTCAAAGCAAAACCTAAATACGTGTGATATTATTTTCAACAAGCCATGAGAATAATATCACTCCAATAAGTGAATTAATCATAAAGCTAATTCCTTACAATATACATTTTGAGCAGATAAAACGAGACGTTGTATTACGATTTAATGGCGGAGAATTTTATTCAGACAAATAATCTAGTTATTTGTCAATTATCTAATTTGTAATGGTTGTCGAACGCGACTAATTCCATTATACATTTCCTTACATAATAATGTAGAATAAGGACAGTTTATTTTAATTCCTAGCTCACATGTACCAAATTTCCTACTTATAATGGTGGGAGGTACGCATCACTTTAATCCGTACCGTGTACACCTACATCAACCAAATTCGCTACACAACCTCATTAACCATTCACTTTCATTGTATAAAAAAGATGCAATGAAGGTGAATGGTAACATTCAGACTAACATTCTGCATACTTTCTCATACAATATATTGTTGAATGAAAAGATAGTCATGCAGGTTTGGAACAACATTAGGGTGAGTAGATTATCACATCATTTTCAGTTTTGGGTAAACTATGCCTTTAACACTCTTCAGTTTGATCCTTGATGTAATTAGATACTTGTTTCTTGATAATACCACTCTATATCTAAAAACTATAAAAACAGTGACAATTGCACTCTAAAATACCTGGGTGTCTGGTCTTTGTGGTCTCAAAACGGAGGACCTGTCTCCTGTTCCTATCATTTTAAGTGCAATAAATCTTCAAAATTAGCAGTGGGAGGAACAAAATGGACAGGTGGTAGAAACAGAACCTTATGACTGGAAAGTCAGCACTTACATGACAAAGGCACACCATAAAACCACTAGCAACTATGTCATTGCAATGCACACTTCTGTTTTATTTTTTCCTCCATGGTTATTTTCTTTCCCTCTTTCATTGCTGCTCACTCTCTTTTAACATGTGGTTCATTTAGACCTGGAGGCAGTATCAGCAAGTAAAGCTGCTAAAGTCAGGAAATGGAGACCCATAAGCGACCAAAGAGGAAACTGTGGAGCGTGTCAATGACAGGCAGCAGATCTAGTGGGAAAGAGCCATTCTGTAATTATAGTGGGCTTGAAGAGACTCTGAGACCATAGGTTCATAGATAATTCTACTGCTAGCTACAGACAAACAATAATGTACTACCTTTTGTTAGCCACTTTTGTTACTTTGTTACCTTGTTTGACATTTTACAAGTTGTTCACAGCCTTATCAACAAACACAGAGCTTATACTGTAATTATCTGCAAACAAATCATTTAGTCTTGATACTGAGACCCTGGAAAGTGTAAAGAAGTGAAAAGTCCTTCTGTCAGCTCTCATGAATTTTTGTTGAGTACGGGGCGAATTATCTAAATAGTTCTTCCAATTTGGAAAAAGAAACTGCATCTTATTCAGTAACCACCCACAATCTAGTTTAAGCAGTAAGGACGTTTTCAACACACTAATATAAATTCATAAAATTCAGAGGGCAACTTTTCAAAAATGTATGTTGTTATTATTGTGTAAATACTGTAAATAGGTGTTGCATATAATGTTATACTGCAGAAATAATGACAATGTCATTAATTGCGGAAGTTTTAAGGTTCCTTAAACCATTCGACTCTGCAAATAATGCAATTTCCTGTGGCAAAGGGTTACGGGGAAATTTGTAATCTATTATTTTCCAAGTCAACTACATTTCCGATGTCATTTCCATTTTCAATAATTAACAAAACTAAAACCTATAAAAATGAATTAAAATGTCATCACCTGTATTTATCTTTGACTCCAGTTTAGCTTAACCAAATGAAAGGGATTTAAAAAACACAGATAAATGAAGAATATGAAGAATCTACTGCACAAATACCTAACTGTAAGCCCCCAAACCTAAACCTCACCAAAAACATTCTGCATTTTTTACATTTTCAATAAAATATTGTTTAGTTATCGTTATCGTTTTTTAAGTGATTTGAATTATGGAGACACTAGAAATGTCCTCATAAACCACATTTACCAGTTTGTAATCTAAACCAATGTGCTCGTAAATCCCCCAAAACAACACACACACACACACACACACACACACACACACACACACACACACACACACACACACACACACACACACACACACACACACACACACACACACGGCAACCTTTTATCAAAGGTTCTCAAGTTTTGGTTTTAAAGGGGGTTAAGGCTTTTGACATTTATTCATTATAAATGAATAAACCATTGCCATGGAGTTAGCTACATTGTGGCCCTACAGGTGATTTTTCTTCCTTATTTGCTATAATGGTTTTTACATAGGTGTAAAATGTGGGGTTCTCTTCTGAGGGAGACTGGCAGTTTCACTGTCTTGTCTTAGAGGTCCATCCAGTGGGACTCTCTGTTATTGCAACTAGTTCATAAAATCCTTGGTTTTGTTAGATTTTGGGCTTGGGCATGTAGCTTTCAACTACAAAGACCATCTTAACCAGCATGCAATTGCTTGCCTAGGCTGGTTAATGTTGATTTTTACTGATTTGATGCTGGTCTAACTGGTGGACCAAGGATTTCCAACTATACCCAGACTATTTGTGCAACAACTGAAAGCAAATTAGACTTACATTTTTGAGTTTAGCATTACTTGCATATAATTAAGGCTTTATATTCCTACTCTTAGATCGTTATTCTTAAACAATACTAGGTCAGTGAAGCTTTGAACTCTGACTAGTGCTTTTCAAGGGTTACAAGTTACTTATCAGTTATTAACAGTCAGAGCATTGCTTCCTGTTACATATCTTTGAAGATAAAAACAAGTTAACACTCTCCTCACATACTCTTAATTATTGCTTCATAAGATGATCATAGTTCTTTGAAAAGATCTTAATGACAATTAATAAAACATACAGAACATGAACAGACATACACAGAACCATTGATTTCCTTGTTAGGAATGCTTTGTGGGAGCCATGAGATATGTTGCAGTGCTCCCTGATCTTCTAATTTAATCTTTTCTATTTGCAAAAGCAATGTTTGGGAGTCTAACATTTATAATTTCCTTTTGACACACTAAAGCTGAACATATAAATAACCATCTTAGACAATTTTTTTATGTGCTATATGACGTTTTCACAAAACTGTGTATATATATATATATATATATATATATGTAAAATAAAAAAATATTCAGATAATTAAAATGCATTACATTCTTGTAGCAGAAGAGTTAATCATTGATAAGACAATACAAAAAAAAAAAAAACGGCTTTAGAATACAATGTATTGTTTACTACCATATTATTGATCATACGTCAATCATTGGCATACAGTTCACAACAATCCATTTCACAAGTGAATTTGTCAATCAGTTGGAGATTTATTTTGAGGGCTTGTTTAAGGACCGTCAATGAACACCTGCATCAGACATTTTTTTTTTAGAAACAAGCTAGGGTTATACATAGTACACAATACTACAGATATATTTTACAATAATGCCAAGACATTATATTCATTACATATTGCAATGGTTTTCAATGCTTTGGAGTTGTTGGAAGTACAAAGAGTATTTAAATAATATATATAAAAAAATAATAATTCCACAATACTACTGCGTGGGCACATTCACAAAAAAGATGAGGGGCAGATTCATCTACAGCATTACAGAAGGAGCAAAGTGAATCTATTTCAGGGAGCATGTTTCTTAAATAAAGATTGACGGGGTAAAAACAGTGTAACAGTTTAAATGACACCTCCTTAACCGGTAATTAAGTAATTTTTAATTAAATATTTGTGAGGTAAAGACCATACGATAGGGTGACCACCTGGCTATTGCTCTGTTGCAGGTCAGCCGACCTGATTTTGCGGGACAATGCGGGACACGAGGGAGAGATAACTTACTATTATTGTACTAGGTGAATAAATCTTGATATTATATTAGATGTATTTTTGCAGTGATGTTAAATGTTAAATGTTAATGATGGTGGAGTTCACTTTTGATGAGGTCTACAGATGTTCAGTTCCTTGTCTCTGTCCACGCAGCGGTCATCAGTGAAAACACCCTCTCCACGAACGCGTTGGAGACAGAAATGCTCAAAGCCAAAGATATCAGAGCTGTCATGTTTGGGGCACTGAAATGCTTCAGCAGAGCTGTCCGTGAAACTTTGGTGGCATACCCTGCACTCTCCTTTTTTAGGGTCACCTGTAACTGGTTTTAACCATGTGTATATTTTCTCCAATTCTTTATTATACGAACAAAGACACTTTTTCTTCTCGGGAGCTCCAGATAGACCCTATTTTCTGTTGCAGTTTTTTTTCCAGTGTTTTCCCGCTCTGGCAAGAAAAAAAGGCTGCGCTGCGCATGTTTAGTTTTCTTATTAACTATTTTTTATAGTGATTTTGTAATTAAAGGACGATGAAATAAAATGATGCCGAAATAATAATAAAGATAAAAAATTATACAGACAAAATTGAAATGCGGGACACTGCTTATGACTTGCGAGACGCGGAAACAAAGCTGCCAATTTCAGTACTGGGTCACCCTACCATACGACCTGCATCAGACATGCTTGTGTCGCGTCTTGGGTGTGTTGCTTCATAAAAACTAAAATGTTTAGGTCACTGTGTCAAGTTAAATATAGTTTAATACTCAATCTTTAAACACGTATTGAGATCCCTTCGTTCACATTTGAACCCTTAGTAACGCTTATCTGTGTTGTTTTCTTCACTGTATAAATTGTGTGTTGCTCACACAGCTGAAATTTCACTTACTGCCCTCTGGAGTATACAGGTGGTACTATAAGCATGCGATTAAATGCGTTAATAATTTTAACACGTTATTTTTTGTATAATTAATTGCACGTTATCGCGACAGCCCTAATATATATATATATATATATATATATATATATATATATATATATATATATATATATATATATATATATATACACACACACACACACACAGGTGGCCAAAAGTTTGGAATAATGTACAGATTTTGCCCTTATGGAAAGAAATGGGTACTTTTATTCACCAAAGTGGCATTTAACTGATCACAATGTATAGTCAGGACATTCATTACGTGAAAAATTTGTATTACAATTTGAAAAAATTGTCAGAGCTTTTTAAACTACTTCAAAGAGTTCTCATCAAAAAATCCTCCATGTGCAGCAATAGGGTTAAGATCAAAAACACTCTTTTCCAATTATCTGTTGTCCAATGTCTGTTTCTTTGCCCACTCTAACATTTTCTTATTGTATTTCTGTATCAAAAGTGGCTTTTTCTTTGCAATTCTTCCCATAAGGATTGCACCCCTGAGTCTTCTCTTTACTGTTGTACATGAAACTGGTGTTGAGCAGGTAGAATTCAATGAAGCTGTCAGCTGAGGACATGTGAGGCATCTATTTCTCAAACTAGAGACTCTGATGTACTTACACCTCTTTCTGTCCTTGTAAGAGCCAGTTGTCCTTTGTCTTTGAAGACTGTACTGTATCCCTTGTATTTGGTAATTTCAAGCATTGTATAGCCTTGTATAGACTCAAAACAATGATTGACTGATGAGTTTCTAGAGAAACTGTTTCTTTTTTGCCATTTTTTTTTACCTAATATTAAAATATATTAATATGAAGACATGCCAGTCTTTTGCATACTGTGGCAACTCAAAAGACAATGTTAAGCTTCATTTAACCAACCAAATAGCTTCCAGCTGTGTTTGATATAATAGCATGTGGTTTTCTAGTACCAAATTAGTAATTTAGCATGTTTACTCAAGAAGAAAGTGTTGGAGTGATGGCTGTTGGAAATGGGGCCTGTCTAGATTTTATAAAAAAATACTTTTTTAAAATAGTGATGGTGCTGTTTTTAACATCAGTAATGTCCTGACTATACTTTGTGATCAGTTGAATGCCACTTTGGTGAATTAAAGTACCAACTTCCTTCTGAAATAGCAAAATATGTACATTATTCCAATGTCGTGTGTGTGTGTGTATATATATATATATATATATATATATATATATATATATATATATATATATATATATATATAATACATGAACATAAAACAACATATCTGAAGAGAAAGTTGATACCAGAGAGTATTTTTACAGAAATCAGCAGCCTGTGTCTTACCTTTCTCTCCCCTAGGCTTTTCATCATCCTTCACAGGTTCAGGGCCCTTTAATGGCATGCTGGACTCAGCAGGACAAAATGGTTGCATGTCTTTGGGAACAGTGTATAATACAAGGTCAGTTTAAAAATATGATCATCATTTACTTATTTGATTTTACATATGATCTTCTTTTTTCAGAGAAAAATCTTTATCAGTCACTCTGACGGACTGAGTAGTAAAATATATATAGTCTTTTTTTATATTCATACATATTTTCATCTCATAAATACTGAAGCTACATTCAGGGGTGTAGCATCCATTATGATGGCATGTACATGACAGCATACAGTTTATATTATAGAGTTTTTACTATTTTCAAGTGTGAGTCTGGTGAAACAGGAGTTCTACGGTGAAAGTTCTACCTGTTAATCAACTGCTAATCTATTACAAGATTTTTACACTTTGCCGTTTACATGTGGCTTAAAAGGAAATAACCATCTGGTCGGAAAGTTCGAAAAAGCTCATATACTCATGAACGAGACTTCCCAGAACTTGTGCATGATAGCAACTTAAAGTAACAGTACTTCATTAAAATAACAGGGAATTCTGCTCTAAATGTCATGTTTGTGCTAAGATTAAATGCAAGTAGCCTATAATTGGCAGAAACACAGTGCCACATTTTTATTTTTGCTTTTGTTCTGTTTTTCGCACATTATTATCATGCAGTAACACACTGACGTACACTAATGATTTATGTGTACAGTCAAGAAATCAGAGTCAATCCTTTCTGAACAGTAGTGGTCAAAAAAGACACATATTACGATCAGGTGTATATTGTGATGTGTCTGTAAATGGTGATGGCACCTGTCTACATGTGATCGGATCACCCTAAACACATCTTTATACCAGGCAAAAAACAAGGGCATGGCACACACCGTAGGAGTGAGAGGGAGAGATAGAGAGATAGTTTAAATTGTTAGCTTGTTTCTTTTTTATCTGTCAAAGTATCTGAAATAATCTGTCAATATTTAAAAAATCTGTAAATAATTGTAAAAAAAAACACCCAAATCCATCTGCAAGGAACATGCCATCATAAGTACACACTGCCTAAGATGCATGAATGCATAAAAAAACTGCATCATTCTTTACCTTCCTTACTGTTTATTATTTCCTTTTTTGCATTTTTTGTAGTTAATTATTGCTGTTCACCTCACTGAATTGAAAATGTTTGCAAAATAAATTTTTACTATAGAGATTTTGAAAATGAAAAATGTTTACTCTTATTCTTCTGTTTTATACTTTTAAAATTTTCACAATTTTGCTATTCATCTCTGTTAACTGCAAAAACTGACACTTCAAATCAATATTTCAAATCAAAGAGGTTGTAATTTCTTCGCCAGCTGAGCAAATTCAACCTGCCACAGGCGCTGTTGATTCAGTTCTACTCAGCTGTCATTGAGTCTGTCCTCTGCAATTCAATAACTGTCTGGTTTGTTGCAGCAATGAAATCAAACATCAGAAGACTACAAATGACAGTTCGGGCTGCTGAGTGGATTATTGATTTCCCCCTGCCCTCCCTTCAAGAACTGTGAAGAGAATGGCTGGAAAAATCACTCTGGACTCCACTCACCCAGCCCACTCCCTTTTTGAACTGTTGCCTTCTTGTCGGCGCTACTGAGCACCAGAACTATCAGGCACAGGAAATGTTTTTTTCCCCTCAGCCTATCCACCTCATGAACAGTTAAAATGGCCCCATTGAGCAATAGCTGCCATTATATTCCCTTGATTCTGTATATAACACATTTGTACTGTATATATATATATATATATATATATATATATATATATATATATATATAGTCTTATTGTGTATTTATATATACTTATATTTTCCATCCACCTTTTATTTTTATTCAAAAATTTTTTATTATTATCTCTCTTGTTGTTGTATTGTTTGTACACTAGAAGCTTCTGTCACCAAGACAAATTCCTTGCATGTGTAAGCATATTTGGCAATAAAGCTCATTCTGATTCTGATGATTTTATTGTTATTACTTTAGGGAAGAAGAAATGGTATCATTAACATCATCATCATCATCATCATCATCATCATCATCAAGAAATAAATACATAAATTACACCTTTGCTCTTTCCGGTCAAAAATTACTGGGAGTACCAAAAGTAGGGCTCATTTATGAAGACCATAGGAGGGTTAAGCAAAGAAATACATGTGGTGATAGATTGTTAGGAAAGTCAAGTACCTTTCACTGAAGTGGAGTCAAACACATCTCCATCCACTATGCTGAGTGGGATCTGAGCATCTTCCTGTTTGGGATGTAAATCCAAGAAGTACCTCTGCATTAGATAAATATCAAAATGTACATATTGGAAATACATTCTAATGATTATAAAATATTTAATGCATTGAGAGCTAGTAAATACTTATTGAGTTCTAATTCTGACTTTGGATTTAACATCAGCTGATGTTTAGCTCTTTTATATCAACCTAAACAACTTTATAATAATTAGAAAAAATCTCTTACCCTGGTATTTTTTTGGAGGCAGAAATAAACTATTATCCCAGAGATGAGCACAACAATAATAATCAAGATAATTATGTAAGCTGTTGGGGAAAAAAAACAGTAACAATGAACAAGAACCATATTTTGATCTATCAATTCAAAACAAACATTAAAACTGAAAGAGCATGAATAAATAAACCCTGACAATAAAGAGAGAACAAAATTCACCTGATCCATAGCTATGTTCTGGTACAATAGTTGCTGTAAAAATAAATAAAATAGATAATAATAATGCTTATATTTGCAACTCATTGCACAAATAGAATAATCTGATGCTTAAATGAATTGCAAGTTGTTTTCAAAACTCAAAGTGCTGCTCCAGGTGCTCTATTTTTGGGGGTAAAACAATTTCATAAACTAGTTGTAGTCTGTTGGCACAATTTTCATCAATGGGCACCTTTTTATATGATTAATGTGAAAGAAAAAGAATACAGAGATCAGACAACTATAAAAATCATGCAATGATTTATGTAACTAACAATGTAGGTATCATCATACAACTTACATACTGTAATAATTATGAATTCAAGTGGAGGATTTTCTCAGGGTTTTTTTTTAAAGTAAATTATAAAAGTAATTTATTTGAAACTTAATCTTTTAGCAGATGATTTCAGTGTCAAGAGTTCTAGGCCACAGACAAATCCTCCTTCCTATGTAAGAATGACACATATATATATATATATATATATATATATATATATATATGAACAAAAGCAAATTAATGTTCTGAAGGTACTCTCACATTGCTCTTTAATGCAAAATCAAGTGTGATATATATTTTTAAAGTGTGGCACATTCTGTGATGATTATGCATGCAGTCATGATAATACGCAATATTTTCAATCTTACTGGTTGCCAGAGTTTTGCTTGTTCTGGTGGTTTTTGCAATCTTGCTAGTTGTACTGAGTAATTGAATCTTGCTTGTTGTGCTGGTTGGTGGAACTGGTGTGGTGTCATTGCTGGTGTGAGGATTTTTTGAGGTAGGAGGAGTGGGAGAACCTGTTGACCATGCAAACATAAAGATGTCCTTTTTGCACTTTGAGATTCTTATTTATATGCTCAAGCTAGCAGTATAGCATACATTATAACCTGGCTTACACATTTGCCTACCATGTTATCAGCAGAATTAGGTGTGTAGATACCAACATTTTGGGTTTAGTTGAACAGAAACAATGAGAAAGCACAATGAACAAGCTTTACTTCTTTCCAGTTACCTGAATCTTCAGCTGAAGTGGTAACAGTTGTGTTTTGAGAGAGAAAAGTGGAGTTTGCATTGATTGAAGAGGTAAAGTTGCCTTCTAAGTACTCTGACGTGTCTTTGAATTTGGTTGTGTTGTCATGAGGCATTGAAACTGGAGCAGGTGTGGGTTCCATGGTAGCTATTGTGTTCATTGCCTCATTTTCAACAGCATTATTCAGGACAAGAAAGACACCTGGATTTTACCAGAGAAGGATTGATTAGGTCATTTTACGAGAAGCATATATAGGAAGAAACATTTATCAGAATACAGCAGGATGAAGCTCAACAGAATACAGGGGTCTCGTGATGAGTTTTTAAAAGTTTCAAACTACATTTAACTTGACAAAGCAACCTAAAAATGCTGCATTTATAGCACAAGATGCTGAAAAGCACCACAGTGAAACACTCAAAAAGCATCCATCTGACACATATGAACACGGACCAACAAAATTGTTGACAAAATGCAAAAAGACAAGTTTTCTGAAAACAGCCCAAGTCTACCTCGGACAGATTGACAAACTTGGTGTGAACTGAAGGCCAGTAATAAGATTAATTTCAATTAGATGAAAATAAAACAAACAAAAAATGTATGTCCAAAGCCACTTTCTGTATGTAATGCATAACTATATTAATATATTTGAATTATCTGAATTACTATATTTATTATAGCTATTATACTTCTTTTGATTATAATGAATTATCATTATTTGGGATCATTTGACATATTTATAATTTATATTTATAATGATATATTCATTAGTATTTTGCAAATACTGATATATGCAATTAATTGAGATTAATTTGATGAATTAATCGGCATCTCATGTAATTAATTTGATTACAATTTTTTATTGATTGACATCCCTAAATCAAATAAATGCAGTACAACTACATCAAAAATAATGGCTAAAGACCAATAAAATTTTTTTATAAAAACATTCCTCACTCCAATCCAATCATTAGTAGCAGACAATTCATTAGAAGCCACTTTTTTATTATTACCTATTTGTTTAAAATGGTAAAACAAACAAACAAACAAACAAACAAACACATAAACATATCATAAAACATACCAATAAGTAGATGAATAGACACGCGGCACATTTTTGCCATAATGTAGATGCTAGTCAAATGAGTGTTCCTTCTTTAATACAGTAAGATCTAAGTGAAATATATTTTGAAACCACGAACTTCCACCTCTGTGACCAGCACAGGATGCAGCAGACAGTTACTCAAAAAAGGCACTTAAGGAAATTGTGTAATCTTGTACTGCCCCTTATTTTCTATCGTCTACAAACTGAAACGCATAGGTACTGTGTGCTTTGTAAGCTTTGGTGTATATTATGGTGTAATCCCATTTCAAGTAAAGAAAACAGGAAATGCAGCTGTATGACAACATCTGTGATATATATTTATTATGTCCCTCATACTTGCCAGTGCCCAAGTCATCATAGAAATAGTCTATTCCTAAAAATAACACAAGTGAATAGTAGACTTTCATAAGACAATAATTTCTATGGTGTAACCCCACTTAAGTAAGAATTGTCATGGCTTGCACTAAACTTTTTAATTTGATTTGGAATAATTTAAAACCAGTATTTCAGAAACACATGCATGATATCAGATAAATGGCATCGGAGGAACTTTGTCCATGAGAATTTGAAAATATCACTGAAAAGTCTTTTAATGTAAAAAGCATTGACAGTATTTCTCAGGGAAAATTCACAGGGCAACATACTCATTTGATGCATTCATACTCAGATGCAAATCCAACAAAATTATCATGCAAAACTACATCTAGCCACAAGGTGTCACTGTAAGTATGAGAAAACGTCTCAGGTTACGACTGTAACCCTAGTTCCCTAAGAAGGGAACGAGACGATGCATCGATGACGCTTTGGGAACGCCTTTGCGTGAACGCCCCTGAAGCACGTATATCAACTAGTCCAATGGAATGAATGAACGCCATGGGCGGGTGATGTCATGACCAGGAAAGCACATCCGGTGCGGTACTCGTGTTAGCTTTTAGAGCCGAAGCAAAGTCGATCGCAGGGATGCAGGAAGTATGGCAGGGCGACGCATCGTCTCGTTCCCTTCTCAGGGAACTAGGGTTACAGTCGTAACCTGAGACGTTCCCTTACGAGGGAACTCGCGATGCCTCGATGACGATTTGGGAACGATAATACCCAATATGCCATAATTACAAAATGCCAGATGATAAAAACTGTCGGCAAATCAGTAAAAAGCACCTGGGATCCTGGGGCAGCTTCCAGGTCCAGGCTATAAAACCTCACAAAAGTTAGCGGCGAGGACCAACCTGCCGCATCAGAAACCTCCTGAAGGGAAACTCCTGATACGAGGGCTTTAGAGGCCGCCATACTTCGAGTAGAGTGAGCTCTGACCACCGAAGGGCACGGCTGGCCAGAGGACTCATATGCAAGCGAAATAGCCTCAGCTATCCACTTACTGATTAGATCTTCTCCACGGGGCAGCCCTGTGGACATAAGTGTCCAGTGCTCGCACTGAGATTCAGTTTTTCCTGGTCCGAAGATGTAAACGGAGGAGGACAGAATGCCTGCAGTACAATAACCACAGGCCTCAGCCTCAAGGTGCCACGAAGGAAACGAATAATCAGGGGGTCTCGACCCAAAGATGTCCTACCCACAGGGGCATGGAAAGCCACAATGGCCGCCACGTAAACCTTTAAGGTAGAAGGACATGAACCTGATGTAAAACGATACTGGAGAAACTCAAGTACTGTGTTGACTGAACAGTTAACTGGATCTCGCTGATGCTGGTGACACCAAGACGTGAAAACATTCCACTTAAGTGTATATAATTTCCTCGTGGTTGGAGCTCTGGAGCTAAGAATGGTCTCACCGACCTCAGTCGAGAGACCACTCTCTAAAAGTTGGGCCCCCTCAGAGGCCAAACCCATAGGTTCCAAATCTCCGGTTGGGGGTGAAATGTTGTGCCCCCTGCCTGAGACAGAAGGTCTCTCCTGACAGGTAACTCGAAAAAAGGGCCGTCGAGGAGATGAATTAGGTCCGCAAACCAAATTCGACTCGGCCAGCGTGGAGCTACTAATAATAGACTTACTCCGTCCTGGCGGACTCTCTCCAGAACTCCTGGGAGCAGAGCAACAGGGGGAAATGCGTACAGACGTAGCCTCGGCCACGTCTGTACCATAGCGTCCAACCCCAAGGGGGCTGGTTGCGTGAGGGAGAACCAAAGTGGACAGTGCGTCGTAAGCTGAGACGCAAACATATCCACTTCTGCTTGGCCGTAAAATTCCCAAATGAGCTCCACCGCCTCGGGGTGGAGTCTCCATTCCCCTGGCCTCAGCACCTGCCTCGACAGGGTGTCTGCTCCTATATTCTGGTACCCTGGGATATACACTGCCCTCAGGGAGAGTATTTTACCCAGGAACCACAAGAGGATCTGGTGCGCCAGTTTGCAGAGTGGACGTGAGCACAGACCCCCCTGTCGATTTAAATAAGAGACCACCGATGTGTTGTCTGTACGGACAAGCACATGATGGCCCCTCAGATCTGGGAGGAAATGTCTCAATGCATTGAAGACGGCCATCTCCAGGCAATTTATGTGCCAAGAGAGATGATGGTTCCTCCACAGACCCTGAGCTGAGCGGCCTTCCATTACCGCTCCCCAGCCGGTGAGAGAAGCGTCTGTCGAGATAGCAACTCGATGGCAAAGAGCTCCCAGCACCGGACCCTGGGACAGGTTTCCTCCATATAATCAAGGCGCGGATGCACCGCCGCGTGATCTTGATCATACGAAGTGGGTTCCCCCTCGGGGAGAACCCTCTGGTCCTGAGCCACCACTGCAAAGGTCTCATGTACAGCAGGCCAAAGGGGATCACATTGGACGCTGCTGCCGTGAGGCCTAACAGTCTCTCGAACTGTTTCACAGTGCGTGACTGGCCTAGCTTCAACTCTTTTGTGGCTGTGATGATAGCAGCTACATGAACAGGCGATAGTGTGGCCCGCATCGTGACTGAATCCCATACCACACCAAGGAAAGTGGTTCTCTGTAATGGAGAAAGCACACTCTTCTTGGCATTGAGTCTCAACCCCAATTTCTTCATATGAGCGAGAACGACATTTCGATGCCGAACCGCTGACTGCTCTGATTCCGCCAGAATCAGCCAGTCGTCGATGTAGTTCAGAATGCGTATGCCCTGCAGCCTGAGCGGGGCCAGAGCTGCATCTACGCACTTCGTGAACGTGCGGGGTTGACAGAGCTAGAACGTACTAAGGGTACCAGTCTCTCGAGACTGGCCTCTGGTGTTAAAGGAACAGCCACTCCGGCGACCTGAAGCATATTGGCAGGAAACAACCGAACTGACTGTTTTTGAACCCCCCTCAGAGGGCTCACGTCCGACGCAACGTCGAGTCGACATTGCGCCGAACTTCCGCTGGATACCACTGCACCCCGAAGCACCAAGGGTGGCGGGGTTGGCAGACTGGTCCCATGAGGACCCCGAAGTGGAGCGGGCACCGTATTCTGAGGTGTACACCGCTCCACCCTGTTAAAGGAACAGCCACTTCGGCGACCTGAAGCATATTGGCAGGAAACAACCGAAATGACTGTTTTTGGCCCCCCTCAGAGGGCTCACGTCCGACGCAACGTCGATTCGACATTGCGCCGAACTTCCGCTGGATACCACTGCACCCCGAAGCACCAAGGGTGGCGGGGTTGGCAGACTGGTCCCATGAGGACCCCGAAGTGGAGCGGGCACCGTATTCTGAGGTGTACACCGCTCCACCTCAGTTGGGGCTGTCCTCGATGGTCTGACGTGCATAGCATCAGGACCCTTTTTTTTTTTTGAGCCGAAGCCTTCTTAGCTGTAAGTACAGTCCTCAGATCCGGCTTAGACTTAGCCGACTTCGGCTGAGAGTGTTGGCTCGGTCCCCAAGATTTCGGGGGAGCACGAGACGCAACACTTATTTTCTGTTGCACACGGTGCGAGGAGCTTGGCTGGGGATGCTCACGCCCAGCATCCCCAGGGGGATGGACTCGGCGAGGAAGGAATTTTTTAAAAGCCTCAGATTGTTTTTTATTTTCTAGAAATCTTCAACAACCGTATTCACCGAAGAGACCAGAGGGAGACACAGGGGCATCTAAAAGAAAAGCCCGCTCTTTATCTTTAATCTCTGCAAGATTTAACCAAAGATGTCTCTCAGTAGCTACGAGGGCTGCCATAGACCGCCCAATAGCACAGGCGCTCTCCTTCATAGCTCTGAGAGAAAGATCTGTAGCCCGACGAAGTTCTCGAATTTCGTCGGGACTAACTCTCTCACTCCTATCGATATCCCCCAGCAGATTTGCTTGATAGGCTTGGAGCACTGCCATCGTGTGCAGACAGGCTCCAGCTTGACCTGCTGCCGTATAAGCCTTACCCACTAAATTGGATGTGGTTTTTAGTGGTTTATTTGGCAACACGGGATCCTTCAGGGACGATGCTGACCCAGGAGACAGATAGCTAGCGAGCATCTATTCAGCTGGGGGCATCGACCCATAACCAAAATCTTTCAGCCCCTTTATATTTGAATATGTGTGAACATGGGGGTTAAAAAGACGAATATGGTTTATTCCATGATCTACATAGCTCACTATGTAGATCCGGAAAAATGGAAGGGCCCGGTTGAGATGAAACATTAGATGTGAGAAAACGCTCGTCTAAATTGCTTTTAGGAAGTATCTCTTTTCTGCTGGCCAGTCAACATTTAATTTATTAACAGCATGAGTTATCACCTCAATAAGCTCCTCACTGTGTTAGTGTTTGTGTCACTCTCATAAACGCTCAGTAACTCCACCTCCTCAGAACTAGAGCACCGAAGCATCGGGCTCTCTTCCCGGGCGGAAGAAGCCGCAGCGCGGGCTTCCGACACCGGCAAGAGAGCAATGGATCCCTCGGAGAGATCCATTTGCGAACCCCCAGTGAGCCTTCTCCGAGCTGCCTCGACAGCCGCGGGTCCAGAACCCTGAGGTTCGCGAGCCTGTCCATCAGCCTCAAATGCGGACCGACGGGAGCGGAGCATGCGGAGCGGCAGACGCTCACAATGGTGACAGTCAGCCCCCTCGAAAGCTGACATCGCATGCTCCACTCCCAAACAAACTACACAAAGCTCATGTGTATCTCCACCCGTGATATAACAAGGGCAAGGAGAAGCACAGGCTTTAAATAGTTGTTTCGCCATAATATCAATATAAAGAGAGACAGACAACAATAAATAAGACAGACAGTTTTGACACAGAGCGCTTTGCTGAGGCACAAAAGCTAACCGGATGTGCTTATATCCTTTCCTGGTCATGACGTCACCCGCCCGTGGCGTTCATTCATTCCATTGGACTAGTTGACATACGTGCTTCAGGGGCGTTCACGCAAAGGCGTTCCCGAAGCGTCATCGACGCATCGCGAGTTCCCTCGTAAGGGAACAAGATATCCTCTTAAACGTCACCAACTGGTTGGATTGGTTTAGAAAGAACCTGTAACCATGACATCATGTTTATATCAATGCTATACTCTTAATTAGCATTTTACTTGTTTACATTTGCAGTTTACTTGTATACATACATTTATACTATATGACAATAACGTGTCATATATTTAATGAAAAACAATAAACAATAAATTATTGTGATATTTTTCTAAAACAGTAATGCAATTCTAAATCTTGCATATGTATACCAAATCCAAAAAAATATCTTACATACAAAAGAAGTTAGAAATGTCTATTGTCAGACTTTTGCTTGTGGACCTATAATTTCATACTCTTATAGAAAAAATATGTTTTTACTGACATTTTACTAAAACAATGAAAAGTTTTGAAAAGGGGGGTTAATGGTTGGAAATGTGTGTGTGTGTGTGTGTGTGTGTGTGTGTGTGTGTGTGTGTGTGTGTGTGTGTGTGTGTGTGTGTGTGTGTGTGTGTGTGTGTGTGTATGTGGGTGGGGACTTTTTTAGGTTACAAACTGTTTTGTTTGTTTGTTTTGTTTTGACTTGATTGTCTGCTCAGATTTCCTGTTATTTACATGGGTATTATGCTATAAATGTGGTTTATGAGGACATTTCTAGTGTTGCTATAATTCAAATCACTTCAAAAACATACTTTTGTTTTATGTAAAAATGCAGAAAGTTTTTGGTGAGGTTTAGGTGTAGGGTTAGGGGATAGAATATATAGTTCTTACAGTATAAAAATAATTATGTCTATGAAGAGTCCTTGCAAGGATAGCCGCACCAATGTGTGTGTGTATTGATGGAAGGAGGGCACACATTAATTTATTACTGTTTATTTCCTCCTGCCAGAGGTAATCAGTGACAGGATTAGTGCTAACTGCCACCCAGTTAGTTGTGTGAGTGAAAGGAGCCCACCAGCTGCCCAGCACAAGAACCTGAGGCAGCAGCAGATGCAGTGGCAGTGGTTCCCTCTGTTGGTCTTCCCATGCAGCTCACCCATGAGGCTCTATAATCTAGCTCTGAATGAATCCAGTCTGTGCCACTGACTGCCACATCAGAGTTGAAGTGCTTTCCAGAGTGGATGAGCTAATCATTTCTCTTGGAGGTGTTGGAATAGCAGAGAAGTGAGAGAGTGACTGAGAGAATTAGGGAGGGAGAGAATGGGTATGGAGAGAGGAGACCACCCACCCGGCGGATTCAGGAGGCCCAGATGTGAAGCACCATTCTATGACCCTCTCTGCCGCCCGGAGCTTCTGGCTGGACCCTTCGCAATTGTGCTGCTGCCCCAAACGTCCCCCACCTCCACCCCTTTGCCTCCCTCAAGCTAACACAGGGAGAAAGGAGGAGGGGTGGTAGTAAACAGCCTGTCCCTGTCATTCCATCTCTCTCTCTCCTTCACAGTACAATGGGAGGGAAAGCAGTGGTTGAAGCAGTTTTAGAGTGGCTAAATGCTGCAAAGGCTGAATGAAACATATGTGGAGGCACATGGCCTAAGGGGGAAATGCTATTCTGTTGTGTACCAACCTGGCAACCTGCTTTGGACCATTTTACATATTTTGCTTTCTTTCTTTCTTTCTCTCTCTCTCTCTCTCTCTCTCTCTCTCTCTCTCTCTCTCTCTCTCTCTCTCTCTCTCTTCCCCTTGCATTGACATATGTGAGCATACTGTACCATAGATTTTACAAGGTTGAGAAAAATGTTATGTGTCTTGTTGTTTGGGGGCATAATCCTATATATGTTTTCCACACCCTAAATAATAAATTCAAACATATTACAAGCTGAGAAATGTAATTATTTTGTGAAAGTTATAAACTGGAAACTTTGAAGTCAACATTCTTAGTGAGAGAAAAATAGTCAAAGAATGTACAAAAATAAATTTATGCCATTTCAGAATAGAATCATTATGTACATTTACATGCATGTTCTTAACATGTAAGAAGTTTCTTTATTGTGGTAAGGTCAGAAACGGTTTAAGCATAAACTAATCAGTTTTTTAACCCCAATTTCACGTTGCGTGTAAACACCTTTTATTGCGTGCATGAATGCAAGTGTTTAGGTTTTAAAGGGATAGTTCACCCAAACAATTAAAATTATCTCATCATTTGAAGAAACATTAAAAAAAATATCTTAGCTCAATAGGTTATTAAAATGCAAGTGGAAGGTGATCAGATTTTGAAGCTCCAAAAAATCACAGACAGTCAGCATAAACTTTATTGATACAACTCCAATTGTTAAACGTATGCCTTCTAATGCAACACGATGGCTTTTGGTGCTAAAAAAGAACAATATTTATGTACTTTTTAAATTTAATCAAACACTTCCGGTAAACTTCAGGTGAGGGTGGTGTTCACGTGGTCTCTCGTGTAATGCATTTGCGTTGCCATGTTACAGACGTAATCTCTCATTCTCATCTCTGTTGAGACATCAAAGCGATTATATCACATGTGCATACCGCTGCAGAATGGCAACGATGATTTAGAGTTAAAAAAGTACTTAAATATGAATCTTTTTCGCACCAAAAGCGATCGTGTCACTTTAGAAGACATTAATCAGCACTCAACCGCTCTCGGGAATTATATTCACAATAAAGTCTGAAATAAAAATTTGCATGGATGTTTGTATAGTGTTTAGTCCAATAAAATATCCAATGGTATTACATCATAGGAACCTGTTGCTGGGTCTCCAGTCTGTGTAGCCAATTAAGTCAAGCTCAGCTCAGTAATAGAGGTTTAAACTTACAAGACTTTTAATGCCAAAAGGTCAAGAACTGTGAGCATTCAAACCTTTGACCTGCTGCCGCTCTGTTTTTCAAAAGGCCCACTATTATCCTCCCTCTCTATGAAAGATTCCTGAGGGGTGCATTTGACAGACACTTTCTGCAGTGCCTTGTATAAATCATTGTTCACATTGTTTCATATGCTTCCACTTATATCTAACACTGTGTGAGTTTTCAACTCAAGCTAAACTTAGAAAGAGGGGTTTTATTTGCAGGTAGGTTATTGGGGAAATATAAATCATATGCTTTGTAGCTGCTGTTCTCCTTGCAAATTATGCATTGTGGTTTAAGACCGGAATAGCTATAGCTGAATCTTCTTGTGTGATCTTACAGCAACATGCACATCTTTACCAGACAAACCCAAACTGACCATTTATATGATTGTCACATGTGGTTTGTTCGGCACTTTAGCATAAGTAATTTTTAAGTTGCAAGAGGAGGTTTTGAAGAATGTCCAAGCAGGAATATGAAACACTTTTTCTTAAAGACCACACAAAAACACATCCTGTTTACAATTATTACTTCCACAAAAACACCCATAAGAGCCATATTCTATCTGGAGAAAACAATCTCCAGAGAGGCCATAGGAAAGTCGAAAAGATCAGGCAAGGATAAACGGATATGAACTTTTGAATGGAAGACTTGCATGTTTTGATCTTTACATAATGTACATGATATATACTGTATAACTAGGTTTAGATTTAGTATTCCTGACAATATAACTCAAACTCTGATTTTTATGATATAGCTTGCTATTTCCCTGCAAAGATGATCCCAATTACAGTCACCACCATGACATTTTCTCTGTACTGTATTGTTACGTACAAGATTTTTCTACCCAAATTCAGATCCAATGTGCCGAATTCCAGACAAGATCCACCATGTGGCAATTGTCCATGCCATGAAAATCAACCGTGTTATGCCTTTCATGTCACATTCTGGCTAGCAAGGTAATAAGATTTGCAATGAAGTAAGTGCAAGAAAGCTGTTTTTGTATCTGTACTTTTGGGGTTAGTGGTAGGTTTAGGCATATATTAATGTAAATACTATTCAAATGTTCCAGAAAATTGGGAACATTTAACGCCTTTAATGTCATATCCATTCAAACAAGTCACAGAATGCAAGTTTGGTCTCAGTACTATTGCTCATGTATGTAATTTCACCTTTGGCCACTGTTGTTGTTTATTTTTCTGAGATTAAGGTTGAGGGATATTAGAAGACAAAACAATCAACCTTGAGCCACTGATTTTCCTGTGAGAACAGTCTGATATTTTCTGTTATTAAATTTAATTGGGCTGGACCAGGTCTATTTCCAATGTGGCGGTTAGCCATTGTTGTACATGTTAAACCCCAGATCCCTCTTCCTCAATAACGTTCTGTGAAGTGCTTGATAAGTGATGCTGTTTGATGGGAATGTGGGAGACAAAATGCTTGATAATGAAATGCTATTTGAACCCTATTCCTAACCCTAATCCAAGTTGTAAAGCAAGTTGTTTTTGGTTGTAAATGTGTAGCTAAAACAGTCAACAGGAATGCACATTTTATTTACCATAAACCCCAACCCTAAACCTAAACAATTGGTGGATTATCTTAGATGGAAAATGCAACTTTCATATCCTGCTAATCATAGTTTTTTTGAACATGACTACTTCCTGATTTACGTGGGACCAGAACCCATGTCTTGTCAATAGAGACAGAGACAAGGTAAACTCATTTGAATTGATGCTAATATGTCTTATGAGAGATGCCGCTTGTCAGTAACACTGATCGGGTTGTTGTCACGGTTCTGGAATGTTCGGAACATTTACATTTTAATTTACATTTATGCATTTGCAGACGCTTTCGTCCAAAGCGCATTACGGTACCCTTATTACAGGGACAATTCCCCTGGAGTGAAGTGCCTTGCTCAAGGACACAATGGTGTTTTCTTTAATGCATTACCCCAAAAGATTTCAGGAAATCTCCACTAAAGCTGCAATTCATAAAATGTTTCCCTAAATTTTCTATGTGTATATGGGAGTAGGTGTCTCACTGTCAGGGATGGAAATTCAATGGAGTTCTTTGGTCTCACTTGCTGAAACACATGCACAGACTGAGGTCCACAGGTGGTACACAGATGCTGCAAGTGTGTCGATGTGAGGTTGGTCTTGGACTCACAGATAGCTCACTGCACAATTCTGGAACTTGACATAATTTTCAGTTTGAAATATGTGGCCAGAAGATGGATACAACTCTATAAGTCAAAAACAAACATCCAACTCCCCACTGAACTTAAAATTAGCAAAGAGCATGGTAATAATAACCATTCAATCAGATGAGTTGCATATTCTGGCTGCTTGCATACTATTGGATGTGTGTAAATGAGTTATTGATTTTGTTTGTGTCCTTCCTTAGTCTAATTACTGTTTATGTCTTGCTCCTGTCCTGTAGTATTTCAAGTTTTTCAGCTTTTGTGCTCACTCACTCCTTTAAACGTTGTTTATCTCAAGCAAACCCAGTCTATGTAAATAATTTTATGTAGAATATTCCCTAGGTCTCCCTGATTTTGTTTGTGTATTTAGTCCAATCACAGCTGATTAAGGCTTGTTCTTGTCCTGTAGTTTTTCAAGTCTGCTTTAGACATGGATGTCTGATTCTCCTTTTTGATTAAAAGTATATGTACTCTGGAAAATGTATTAGTTCCAAAGACACTTGTTTGTGGCTTTGTTTGTCTTGACTGAAAGCAGAGTGGATAGTTATGCCACATGTGTGTGGAGCATGGGCTGTGTGAATGTGTATGTATGTATGTATGTTATGACTTAACTTGCTAATGAACAATTCATCCTTTGCTAATGCAAGGCTCAACCTTAATTTGTAAGTGGCTTAGCAGATTTGTAAGTTATTATGTTCTTTCTTAGTTTATTCATGTAAGTTTTACAAACAACCTAGAATAAGCATAAAAATCATGGTCTTAGAGCTAATGCAAGGCTTTTGCCTTAATGCTCTTTTCCAAGTACAGAACATAACAGTTTATTCTGCATCCGTGTTTTAATTCTCAACAGTTCTCCATGCATACATGCCCCACTGAGATATATATATATATATATATATATATATATATATATATATATATATATATATATATTGGGATTTTTAAATTAGATTGTCAATAAATTAATTTATTAATTGTCCCAAAATCCCTAAAGCTGAAGTGTGTAATCATATTTGATTTGTGCAATGTATACAGCAGTCGATCAATGATTTGTGAGTGAAAAATGACTTGAACATTCTGTTCACAAAGTAATCACATGGCTTCAGAAGATTTGGAAAATAGTGCATGAGTTAAGTTTACTACTATACTTTTTTTTTTTTTGTCTTTCATGAAGGTTAGCAGCCCAGAGTCAATGTTTACTTTCATTACAGGTGAAACTCGAAAAATTAGAATATCGTGCAAAAGTTCATTCATTTCAGTAATTCAACTTAAAAGGTGAAACTAATATATTATATAGACTCATTACAAGCAAAGTAAGATATTTCAAGCCTTTATTTGATATAATTTTGATGATTATGGCTTACAGCTTATGAAAACCCCAAATTCAGAATCTCAGAAAATTAGAATATTGTGAAAAGGTTCAGTATTGTAGGCTCAAAGTGTCACACTCTAATCAGCTAATTAATCCAAAACACCTGCAAAGGGTTCCTGAGCCTTTAAATGGTCTCTCAGTCTGGTTCAGTTGAATTCACAATCATGGGGAAGACTGCTGACCTGACAGTTGTGCAGAAAACCATCATTGACACCCTCCACAAGGAGGGAAAGCCTCAAAAGGTAAATTGCAAAAGAAGTTGGATGTTCTCAAAGTGCTGTATCAAAGCACATTAATAGAAAGTTAAGTGGAAGGGAAAAGTGTGGAAGAAAAAGGTGCACAAGCAGCAGGGATGACCTTAGCCTGGAGAGGATTGTCAGGAAAAGGCCATTCAAATGTGTGGGGAGCTTCACAAGGAGTGGACTGAGGCTGGAGTTACTGCATCAAGAGCCACCACACACAGACGGGTCCTGGACATGGGCTTCAAATGTCAAACGTCTTACCTGGGCTAAAGAAAAAAAGAACTGGTCTGTTGCTCAGTGGTCCAAAGTCCTCTTTTCTGATGAGAGCAAATTTTGCATCTCATTTGGAAACCAAGGTCCCAGAGTCTGGAGGAAGAATGGAGAGGCACACAATCCAAGATGCTTGAAGTCCAGTGTGAAGTTTCCACAGTCTTTGTTGGTTTGGGGAGCCATGTCATCGGCTGGTTTTGGTCCACTGTGCTTTATTAAGTCCAGAGTCAACGCAGCCGTCTACCGGGACATTTTAGAGCACTTCATGCTTCCTTCAGCAGACAAGCTTTATGGAGATGCTGACTTCATTTTCCAGCAGGACTTGGCACGTGCCCACACTGCCAAAAGTACCAAAACCTGGTTCAATGACCATGGTATTACTGTGCTTGATTGGCCAGCAAACTCGCCTGACCTGAACCCCATAGAGAATCTATGGGGCATTACTAAGAGAAAGATGAGAGACATGAGACCAAACAATGCAGAAGAGCTGAAGGCTGCTATTGAAGCATCTTGGTCTTCCATAACACCTCAGCAGTGCCACAGGCTGATAGCATCCATGCCACGCCGCATTGAGGCAGTACTTAATGCAAAAGGGGCCCAAACCAAGTACTGAGTACATATGCATGATTATACTTTTCAGAGGGCCGACATTTCTGTATTTAAAATCCTTTTTTTTTTATTGATTTCATGTAATATTCTAATTTTCTGAGATTCTGAATTTGGGGTTTTCATAAGCTGTAAGCCATAATCATCAAAATTATATCAAATAAAGGCTTGAAATATCTTACTTTGCTTGTAATGAATCTATATAATATATTAGTTTCACCTTTTAAGTTGAATTACTGAAATGAATGAACTTTTGCACGATATTCTAATTTTTCGAGTTTCACCTGTATATCCCCAAAAGTTAAGTAATTGATATTTGTATAGTGCTTTTCAAAACACACATCGTTTCACCCAGCTTTACAGAAAATCATGCATTAACAAAAAATGTAATATCTATGAAGTATTAGAGTCATCATTGTGTAGTTTGATTAAATATGATTGTAAATTGTGTATAAAAAATAATTATTAAATAATAATGTAATTGTATTTAGAACCCCAGTGAGCAAGCTGAAAACAACTGTGGTAAGGAGCACAAAACTCCATAAGATAAGAAAAATAACTAGTCTCACTGTGAGGCCCAGTTCTCCTCTGGCTAAACCACATGAAGATAATGCCAATATTACTTAATTATGTGCAGTGCAAGTCATGGTTTAAAAATGAGTAAACTAAGTAAGTGTTAAGGGACAGTATTTAAACAAAGATTTTGTATGAACTGTAAGATTAATGACTTATGTCTTTTGAAGTCTATCCTGGATAAACTGTAAAAGTTCACATAGATGCAATTGTCCTTTGTTAGTTGGCTGATAAAGACTTTTGTTGGCAATTAATTGATAGCCTATGTAATCTATTTTAAGAGTGTAGTCCATCATTAGACCAAGGTGATGCAGGCAGAGATCAGAGAGGTGCATCACAGTTCAACCGGCAGGTCAATTCAGTGAGGTCTATCCTAAGTCCAAGGTTCAGGAAGTGGCATATGAATCAGGGATGTAAAGTAACGAATTACAAATACTCACATTACTGTAATTAAGTAGTTTCCCCCAGGAATTTTACTTTTTTGAGAAGTTTAAAAATTGTACACTGTACTTTTACTTGAAAAGTGCTGTAACTGTACTTTTAATGTGCTATTTTCCCACTGTGTTTGTTTGCTATTTCCCTGTCCTGATTTTATTTTTATCCATCAACATGATTGGCTAGGGACATTCTTGTGACAAATCAAATCACACATACGTTTTACGGCAGCTGTAGATCGGGCGCCAACTGTTATGGATGTGGAGGATGCCTCAAACGCCTGAACATCACGGCCACACCTAAAAGGACTATTCGCAATGAAAAAGGCCAATTGCTTGATTGTGTCATGTGAGTTTACTTTGCTCAAGCCAGATATCAGCATTAATCCTGCCTCTCATTAAAAAAAAAACATTGAGAAACATATAAAATTTCATATTTCTGTTTACTAGATTATGTTTGTCTATAATGTAGCCTGTAATTTAGCTTTCAATCACTGAGATTATTGGGTTGATGTGAGAGATTAAGGTAATGTTATCAATAGGGCTTGGAAATAAAACAATCTTGATGTTTATCTTAAAAAGAAGAGATGTTCTCGAAATCCATGATAAACTTTTGAGTAATTTTCTATACTTAGACTATGTTCTACGTCTAGAACAGGGGTGTTCATTACATCAATCATGACAGCAAGAACACCACTGGTTGGTTGATCTAGATAAAATATAAAAGATTTACTTTTTATTTCTGGGCGTCTGTAGCTGCGTGCTGTTTGATTGACATGCGGCTAATGTTTGTATGCTTTACATGCGCTTGTGCTTGGGGAGTGCTAATGCGGGTACATGCCTAAATGATCAAATACACTTCATAATTCTGTCAATGCCCATCTTGGTGAGGCATTATTTGTAAACGCAGTTGGTTTGGTCTAAAGTGAATGTTAACAGTGGGACAAAAAGTGTATTTGCATCAAACTGTTGGACTTGAAGTGAGCATGTAACAGAATTGAGCACAGTCTAGTAGGCTATGTCATATAAAGGCTATTAATCAACAACAATAACGAGGAAACGAGAAAATCACTCACTACTTTTGGCTGAATAACTTGAGTAGCTTTAAAATTATTAATGTAACAGAATAAAACTTTTTTAGAATAATATTTTTTAATAATATTGTTATTTTTATTTATTTTTTTAATACCAACCCCTAATGTAGAGAGCATGTTAATTTGTATAATAAATACCTGGAAAGTAGAGATGATCAAATATTTTATAATTATGCTTAGCCTTTATAAAGTTTTTTTAATGCCTGATAGAAAAGTATCAACATTTGTACAGCAATACTTCAGGCAGAACATTCCACCAGTCAGCTTCAGAAAGTTGTGCATCATATATTAGAATGAGAACACAAATATTTCTGGGCTTAAAAGATACAAGAACTAAATCAATGTGGAACACTGTATCTCAAAAGAGGACAATGCTAAGTGCTACTACATGTCAGGGTGAGTAAAAAATGACAGAATTACAATTTTACTAAACTATAAATTTTAAAGGAGTCTGAATGAGATGTGTCAACTACTGTAAAGAGCAGGCCAGAGGATTCCAAGCACCACCACTCTGCCACTATGCCACCAGTTCCTGGAGCTCTTTGATCTCTCAGATAAGTGGCATACATAATCAGGTTAAAGCACCACATGCTTTCTTGAGGAAGGAAATTCCAATCATAATAGCAACGTATCTGTTCCGCTCTTATGCATCACATTCCTTGGGCTAATTTGAAGTAAATATCTGACCCAAGGACTGTCTGTATTAGCCCCCACCAGTGCGGTCCATCTGTTTCACTCGCTTAGCTTTTTTTCCGTTCCTAATTTGCAACACAGATGACAAAACATAAGGAAGCTCTCCATGGCTTGCTCTCTCTACATCCCTTGCTCACTTTTGCTTGCTCTCATGCTGCACTCTTATTCTTTTTAAGCCTCTTCCACTCTGAGATATTAGCCCCGATCATCACAGCCAGGCTATCAGTTATTATCTAACTCCAATATCTGTTGCCAGTGACCTAAAGGGTCAACCCAGCATGTGGCTCTCCAGCATAATATCTCCATTACTTTGGTCGCATATGCATCCCTCTCTACAGCCTCTCTGGGTGTAGTAATTGGTGAATGTGAGTTTATACAGAAGAAATTGTGTTGTTATTTTAAGAGTAGAAAATGTGATAGACTATCAAAGGAGATAGTATATTTGTGCTTATATCTGATTGGTTAGACAAGTGGGTGGGGGCATTGCATGTATAAAAGAAACCGGGGTTACACCAAGTGGGTGTGTGTAATAAAGTTGCAAGTATTGAGTAAGCAGCCACGACCATCTCCGGCCTGTTTTTATTGTGATCTTAAGTTGTCACATTGGCAACGAGGATTTTAAAATAATGTGATTAAGTTCACAAGTTGCAAGAGGGAAAGGAATTGTTCTTCTTCGGTTCCAGTTCAACTCAAGTTGGCTGTTGAAGAGTTCCGATGAGTTGGTGGAGCTGCTACAACCCCAAACCTAGTGAAATCGTGCAGCGATTCAAGTTTAATTCTCTGAACAGACAACCAAACTAGAATCAATATGTTGCAGGGCTGCGTGAACTCACACAATACTGCCAGTATGGTGATAAGTTGAAAGAATTGCTCCATGACAGGCTGGTGTGTGGAATTGAGGCTGATAGAATGCAGAGACGTTTGTTAACGGAACCAGACCTGACTTTTGAAAAAGTGTTGAAGTTGGCACAAGCCATAGAGACTGCAAACAAAGACATGCTGTATGTGCAATACCAAAACAAAGCATCAGGGGTTGTGTAAGCTAAATGGTCATCATAGATGGTGCACAAGTTCGAGGCTTGGAACAAAACTTGTCCTCCTGTTACAGATGTGGTTGAGAGCATGGATTGCGCAAATGTTGTTTCCTTCGAGAACAGTGCCACAAATGCGGTAAGAGGGGTCATATCAGGAAAATGTGTGGAGCAAGGTTGCCCTTTACCAAGTTTAAGCAAAAAGGAGTAGTGAGACACAAACAATAGCAGTCAAAAGCAGAGAAAAACAGATCAGCTCACCACATAAGTGAAAATATAGAAACCACCTCCAGTGAGGATCAGGTAGTGTTCCCCATGCAAAGTTGCTCCAATCACAATGTACTTAAAAGTGAATGAGTCTCATGTCAATTTTGAAATTGATACAGGCTGCAGCATGACAATTATAACAAAAGCAGCAAATGCCAAGTTATGGGGTGTTGGCAACATACCAGAGTTAAAAGACTGTTCTAGAAACATCAAAATGTACACGGGTGAGTCTTTAGACATACTGGGGGCAGCAGATTTTTTTCAGCATGCAGAACAGGTGAGAGAGCTTACAGTGGTGGTTGTGTCCACCACAAGGCCAAACCTCTTGGGCTGGAGTTGGATTAAAGAACTGTGTATTTGTTGGAGTTTTTTAAACCAAGTAAAAACAGGTGCTACTTTGCTGGAAGATGTGTTAGCAGAGCATGAATCTGTGTTCAAAGAAGGTTTGGGGACATGGACATGCCCCTCAGCAAAGATTTATGTTAACAGCTATGCAGTACCAAGGTACTACAAACCCAGACCGGTCCCTTACACCATGAGAAAAAATGATGGATGTAGAGTTAGACAGATTACTGAAAGTCAAAATATCTGTCAAATTCGCAGAGTGAGCTGCACCAATCATGCCAGTTCTTTAACCAGATAACTATGTGAGAATTTTTGGAGATTACACGTTTAGAGTGAACTGTGCATCAAAGCTAGAACAATACCCCATTCCTAACCTGGAAGACTTACTAGAAAATTTAGCAGGGGGAGAAAAGGCATGTGTATCAGCAGGTGACTTTAGATGAGGGGTCTAAAAAATATGTAACACTGAATAAGCACAAAGGACTATTCACAGTCAACAGATTACCTTTTGGTGTCGCATACAGTCCTGTTATTTTTCAGCATATCATGGAAGGGTTGCTGCAGGAGATCCCTCATGTAGCAACAGTTGAAATCAGAATTTACATACACCTTATCCACATACAACAAGTTTTTCAAGTCCTGACACAAGTCTTAGGTTTGTTGGGATCATTACTTAATTTTAAGAATGTGAAATGTCAGTATTATAGTAGAGAGAATTATTTCTTTCAGCTTTTCAACTTCTTTCACATTCCCAGTGGGTAAGAAGTTTACATACACTTTGTTAGTATTTGGTAGTGATGTATGTCTCGAGACCACTTTTACGTGGTCTCGGTCTTGTTACGGCCTTGACGGTCTTTGGTCTTGGTCTTGGTCTCGGACCTCTCGGTCTTGTCTAGGTCTCGCTATCTCAGACCGACATAGTGGTCGGGGGATTTAGCAATACAATACTACAATATCCACAACGACACAACGTTCGATAATGCAACAGTATTATTATTTCGCGCCCTTCAAATGCAACCAATCACATGTATTTTTTGTGACACAGCCGTTGGCGCTCATCTATCCATATAACATTATACCTCAGTGAGTGTGTGTAGCGTACAGCGTAAAGAACACAGTCAGTCAGTAGCATGTCAGTGAATTCCTTGGTCATAAAATTTGCTTTCGTAGAACACAATGAGTTCTTCTGCACATCGTCAAATAAAAAGAAGCATTCGGCGAAATGTAGATTCTGCAAAGTCTGCTTGACAGAGACAGCCGGGACCACCTCAACGTTCACCAGACACCTGGAGCGTAAACACAGGGAAAGGTAAGCTATCTACCCATTTTCAAACTCTTTGAGGTAAAACCTTTCCAACCTCCCATGACCAAACAGATCATGTATCTGCTGAATTATTGTTGTTTATCATGTTTTCTTCTCACACGTATGGTATAAGTTATTTAGGGACATATTTTTTGCAAGCCTCTCTAAGGACGTAACTAACGTTAACCTGATGAAGCGTGTAACTAACGTTACATGCTAAGTAACGAGATTTTGGGTAACTGCACAACTGACAGATGACTTTGAGCGCACCGCCAACGGTGTGTGTGTAACCATAGCGACAAAACGACCAACTTTTGGATCCTGCACTTAAGCCTATAATTTCGTTTTTAAATATATAATTATGTATTTAAAAGTTGCAGAATGGATTCATTTGGAGACTTCTAAATCGGCAGAGATAGGCAGGCAATTGCTACACATAGTTGATCTCACCCAGTCTGCAAAAAACATTTACAGTGAGCTCACAGTCACACACATGACATGGTCTGTCTCTGTATAGTTCTGCCTGTGTAGTTGAAGTAATACCGTCTAATATGTATTGAATGTAAACTGCGGCTGAACCCTAGTATGCTGCTGTTCTTGAATTCATACAAGTTATTGCTTAGCTTCAACACTAGTCTGTTTTTTTCCCTCCGGTCTCGACTTGGTCTCGGTCTTGGTCTCGACTTGGTCTGTCTTGTTCTTGGTCTTGTCTTGGTCTCGATACCCTCTGGTCTTGGTAGTGTCTTGTCTCAGTTTAGGCGGTCTTGACTACAAGTCTAGTATTTGGTAGCATTGCCTTTAAATTGTTTAACTTGTGTCAAACTTTTTGGGTAGCCTTCCACAAGCTTCTCACAATAAGTTGCTGTAATTTTGGCCCATTCCTCCAGACAGAACTGGTGTATCTGAGTCAGGTTTGTAGGCCTCCTTGCTCGCACATGCTTTTTCAGTTCTGCCCACATATTTTCTATCAGACTGAGGTCAGGGCTTTGTGATGGCCACTCCAATACCGTAACATTGTTGTTCTTAAGCCATTTTGCCACAATTTTAGAGGTATACTTGGGGTCGTTTTCCATTTGTAAGACCCATTTGCGACCGAGCTGAAACTTCATGGCTGATGTCTTGAGATGTTGTTTCAATATATCCATATCATTTTCATTCCTCATGATGCCATCTATTTTGTGAAGTGCACCAGTCCCTCCTGCAGCAAAGCTCCCCACAACATGATGCTGCCACCCCAATGCTTCACGTTTAGGATGGTGTTCTTTGGCTGGTGTTTTTCCTCAAAACATAACAATGGTCATTATGGCCAATAAGTTCAATTTTTGTTTCATCAGACCAGAGTACATTTCTTTAAAAGTAAGATCTTTGTCCCCATGGGCATTTGCAAACTGTAGTCTGGCTTTTTATGGTGGTTTTGGAGCATTGGCCTCTTCCTTTCTGAGCAGCCTGTCAGTTTATGTTGATATAGGTCTCATTTTACTGTAGATATAGATACATGTCTACCAGTTACCTCTAGCATCTTCACAAGGTCCTTTGCTGTTGTTCTGAGATTGATTAGCACTTTTCAGACCAAAATACATCCATCTCTAGGAGACAGAATGCGTCTCCTTCCTGAGGGTATGATGGCTGCATGGTCCCATGGTGTTATCTTCCTGCCAGGGAGGGGATTTAGTAAAGGAGATGCTGTACTGACAAGGAACTTTAGTTATGGACCAAATGGATAATGGCATGGAAATCAACATGTTTCCTCTGAGTTCATGTACTCTGAAATCAACCCCATTCTTCCAATATGAAAAGCGCCATCCTCTATCAAACATTTTTAAATCAATTCTAGCACAATCACCTTTTTCTCTAGTGCTAGTTATCCTGCATTCCTCGAGTAGCCAACAGGACTCTTCCTAGAGCTGGCCGCCTGGCCAAACTGAGCGATCAGGGGAGAAGGGCCTTAATCAGGGAGGTGACCAAAAACCAGATGGTCACTCTGACAGAGCTCCAGCATTTTTCTGTGGAGAGAGGAGAACCTTCCAGAAGAACAACCATCTCTGCAGCACTCCACCAATCAGGCCTGTATGGTAGAGTGGCCAGACAGAAGCCACTCCTCAGTAAAAGGTGCATGACAGCCCATCTGGAGTTTGCCAAAAGGAACCTCAGACCATGAAAAACTAAATCTGAACTCTTTGGCCTGAATGGCAAGCGTCATGTCTGGAGGAAACCAGGCACCGCTCATCAACTGGCCAATACCGACCCTAAAGTGAAGCATGGTGGTGGCAGCATCATGCTTTGGGGATGTTTTTCAGCAGCAGGAACTGGGAGACTAGTCAGGATCGAGGGAAAGATGAATGCAGCAATGTACAGAGACATCCTTGATGAAAACCTGCTCCAGAGCACTCTGGACCTCAGACTGGGGCGAAGGTTTGTCTTCCAACAGGACAACAACCCCAAGCACACAGCCAAGATAACAAAAGAGTGGCTACGGGACAACTCTGTGAATGTCCTTGAGTGGCCCAGCCAGAGCCCAGACTTGAACCCGATTGAACATCTCAGGAGAGATCTGAAAATGGCTGTGCACTGACACTCCCCATCCAATCTGATGGAGCTTGAGAAGTGAATGGGAGAATGAGAGAAACTGCCCAAAAACAGGTGTTCCAAGCTTGTAGCATCATACTCAAAAAGACTTGACGTTTTTTATTTTTAATAAATTTGCAAAGATTTCAAACAAACTACTTTCATGTTGTCATTATTGTTGGTAATGTTTGTAGAATTTTGAGGAAAATAATTAATTTAATCAATTTTGGAATAAGGCTGTAACATAACAAATTGTGGAAAAAGTGAAGCGCTGTGAATACTTTCCGGATGCACTGTAGGTGGGGTGACATTACTGCTGTGCAACAGCAAAAAACAGTAATTGCACATTTTGTAAAAAATAATGGTAACACTTTATTTTACGTAGTCCTTGATACAGAGTAATTACTTAGTTAATTACTTAGTAATAAACGTTGTAATTACATGTACCAAAACGTAATTAACATGTAACTAAGTTATGGTACAGCCTGTACTTACAGATTGTAATTACACACATGTAATAGGCAGCTACTGTTACACATATGTAACAAGCCGAGTCTGTTACATACGTGTTACAAATATGTAACAAGCCGAGTCTGTTACATACGTGTTACAAACTTGGTACACTGTAATTATGTAAGAAAGTACTTAGTACCACACAATGTAACAAGAAGTACTTAAATATATTAGGCTACTAAGGTCTGCAGTTACATATGGCAAATGTGTACGTTTTGTAGCATTACATGTATGTAACATAAAATAAAGTGTATCAAGATTGTACTTAAGTGGACTTCATGTGTATCTACATACCTTATCCATCTTAAATAACCCACTAGTTCACCGCTAAAATACATGCATTAGCTTCTTTATTACATTAAAATTACAGAAAATTACACAGGTATAAGCTACGTAAAATAAAGTGTATCAAGACTGTACTTAAGTGGACTTCATGTGTATCTACATACCTTGTCCATATGTACCTTAGTTTGAATTAACTCACTAGTTTACAGCTTAAATACATGCATTAGCTTTAGGGCCGGGACAACGCGATGACGTAGACGCAAAAAATACGTCGACGCAAAAATATGCGCGTCGATTCGTCAGACCCAAAACAAAGATGGCGGCACCGGAGCGTAGTAGCAACACGAGTAGCTCCTCAGACTATCAGAAGTGCAAGGCGGCACGCACTCGCTCCTCAAAAGTATGGGAATTCTTTCATTTAAAAGGAAACAATTCCGTGATATGTCATCTTTGCAAAATGGAGATGGCCTTCCATTCTAGCACCACGGCAATGCACCAGCACCTGAAGAGGCGCCATCCGGCGCGCGCGCACGCACGCACGCACGCACGCACACACACACACTATTCTTAAGGTGAAAGGAAAGTGTAAGTTGTTATTTGCATGTGATGCTTTTTTTCAGTAAGCTAGGCCCATAAATGTTGAATTCTGAATGTTTATTTTCATTATTTATTTTTTGTTGGAAAAGCACTTTCTGTATTAGCTTAAAGCCCTCAAGTTTACATTGGTTACTGTATTCTTTCAATTGCTCTAAACAAGTATTTTGGGTGACCTTTATTTTTTTATTGAATGCTAGACATTAAGTTGTTATTTTAATCTGAAAGAAGAATTACAAGATGCACTTTTTCAGTAAGCTAGGCCTATGTGTTTTCAAGGCTTCAAGGTTTTATTGAATGCTAACTCTGACTAAGAATGCATTACTTTGCACTTGTATAGTCTTTAATTTTGGAATTTTAAGAGCAATAAACATATATTGCAATGTTAAGGAATTAATGTTTTTTTCATTCAGATATGTAAATCAACATGTATAAATTGCTATTAGTCAATTCATGGGTAGATAATCGAATCGAAATCGAATCGGACTGGAAAAATGAATCGTTAGATTAATCGATGCATCGGAAAAATAATCGCTAGATTAATCGTTTAAAAAATAATCGTTTATCCCAGCCCTAATTAGCTTCTTTATTACATTAAAATTACAGAAAATTACACAGGTATAAGCTACGTAAAATAAAGTGTATCAAGACTGTACTTAAGTGGACTTCATGTGTATCTACATACCTTGTCCATATGTACCTTAGTTTGAATTAACTCACTAGTTCACAGCTTAAATACATGAATTAGCTTCTTTATTACATTACAATTACAGAAAATTACACAGGTATAAGCTACGTAAAATAAAGTGTATCAAGACTGTACTTAAGTGGACTTCATGTGTATCTACATACCTTGTCCATATGTACCTTAGTTTGAAATAACTCACTAGTTCACAGCTTAAATACATGCATTAGCTTCTTTATTACATTACAATTACAGAAAATTACACAGGTATAAGCTACGTAAAATAAAGTGTATCAAGACTGTACTTAAGTGGACTTCATGTGTATCTACATACCTTGTCCATATGTACCTTAGTTTGAATTAACTCTCTAGTTCACAGCTTAAATACATGCATTAGCTTCCTAATTACATTGCTAATTATATGTTGTATTTGAAGGGGGAAAATACATTTACAATTTGACTTGTCATTTTGATAATGTCACCTTTTGTGTGCAGGCAGGTGGATGGAAAGGGTAACCACATCAATTCAACTCTACACTATTGAGTTAAAATACAGTATTCTGTAATTGTAATGTAGTTGGGAAGCTACTGCTTGTATTTATGCTGTGAACTAGTGAGTTTACCCAAACTAAGGTACATATGGACAAGGTATGTAGATACACATGAAGTCCACTTAAGTACAGTCTTGATACACTTTATTTTACGTAGCTTATACCTTTGTAATATTCTGTAGTTGCAATGTAATTAGGAAGCTAATGCATGTATTTAAGCTGTGAACTAGAGAGTTAATTCAAACTAAGGTACATATGGACAAGGTATGTAGATACACATGAAGTCCACTTAAGTACAGTCTTGATACACTTTATTTTACGTAGCTTATACCTGTGTAATATTCTGTAGTTGCAATGTAATTAAGAAGCTAATGCATGTATTTATGCTGTGAACTAGTGAGTTTACCCAAACTAAGGCACATATGAATAAGGTAAGATAGAAATGAAGTCCACTTAAGTACAGTCTTGATACACTTTATTTTACGTAGCTTATACCTGTGTAATATTCTGTAGTTGCAATGTAATTAAGAAGCTAATGCATGTATTTATGCTGTGAACTAGTGAGTTTACCCAAACTAAGGTACATATGGACAAGGTATGTAGATACACATGAAGTCCACTTAAGTACAGTCTTGATACACTTTATTTTACGTAGCTTATACCTGTGTAATATTCTGTAGTTGCAATGTAATTAGGAAGCTAATGCATGTATTTAAGCTGTGAACTAGAGAGTTAATTCAAACTAAGGTACATATGGACAAGGTATGTAGATACACATGAAGTCCACTTAAGTACAGTCTTGATACACTTTATTTTACGTAGCTTATACCTGTGTAATATTCTGTAGTTGCAATGTAATTAGGAAGCTAATGCATGTATTTAAGCTGTGAACTAGTGAGTTAATTCAAACTAAGGTACATATGGACAAGGTATGTAGATACACATGAAGTCCACTTAAGTACAGTCTTGATACACTTTATTTTACGTAGCTTATACCTGTGTAATTTTCTGTAATTTTAATGTAATAAAGAAGCTAATGCATGTATTTTAGCGGTGAACTAGTGGGTTATTTAAGATGGATAAGGTATGTAGATACACATGAAGTCCACTTAAGTACAATCTTGATACACTTTATTTTATGTTACATACATGTAATGCTACAAAACGTACACATTTGCCATATGTAACTGCAGACCTTAGTAGCCTAATATATTTAAGTACTTCTTGTTACATTGTGTGGTACTAAGTACTTTCTTACGTAATTACAGTGTACCAAGTTTGTAACACGTATGTAACAGACTCGGCTTGTTACATATTTGTAACACGTATGTAACAGACTCGGCTTGTTACATATGTGTAACAGTAGCTGCCTATTACATGTGTGTAATTACAATCTGTAAGTACAGGCTGTACCATAACTTAGTTACATGTTAATTACATTTTGGTACATGTAATTACAACGTTTGTTACTAAGTAATTAACTAAGTAATTACTCTGTATCAAGGACTACGTAAAATAAAGTGTTACCAAAATAATTTATGACCAGAATCAGGTCTCTTAGACTATTATCTGTCCTGTGGCAGATGCGTTTGGCTCAACTTTGAACTCAAATTCAGAGAAAACAGATCTATCCTAAAACTAGATCAATTTGATACCAGTATCAGTGTTGTAGTTATTACTGCATTTTGCCATTGTAGGGGAGAGCAGCCATTTGTACCTTTGAAATTTAAACAGCACAAAAGCATCCAGGGATTCAGGGATTAAAATTGAAATTATTTAAATTTCAGTTTGTACTGAGCAGAAACTGTAAAATACTAGTAGTAAACTTTTTTTTTGCTCTGGTTTCGGCATTCTGCTGCCTCCTTTCCAACTGGTAACTGGTTAGAACAAAATTAAAGAACGATTAATAACACAATGACAGTACTCTGTGTTAAGGGTTGATGATATACCAGTTGTAGTGTTACCAGATCTCTCAAGAAAGAGGGACTTGCCTAAACTAAAATAAATTAGGAGTTATTTTTTTTATTAATTGGATTGGATTTATCAGCATAGAAATCATAAGCAAAATATAAAGTAGCCTAAAATAACATATTTTCAATGAATGCATTCTTAATCTTAATCTACATCTGGCCATTTCAAATCAATGAATAGCCTAAACATCTCTCTCCTGCATGCATGCACACACTGCTTTGGTGTGTGTGGACAACGGGGGCATAATTATTTTATTTGAAACATTTATTATTTAATAATAATTATAATTCTTTTAATGCTTTGTTTTAATTACAGATCTGCATCTCAGCCAGAACCTGACAGCATCAAATATTAATTAATGCATTGTAACTAACAATAATTTAGTAAAGATTTGGAAATAACTGAGAAATTTACTTTTTACCTTAATTTTCCTTGTATCGATTGACCTTGCATTTATCAAAGGTATTATATAAACCATAGCAGAAGCTTATCATGTTTACCTAAAAAAAAGAGATGTGTAGGGAAAGTGGTGATATTCTTGTAACGGTGTTGACAAAACAGGCAGAGACGACGATGATGATGAAGTTAAGATGAACCCAAGTGCAGTTTATTCTTAAAACGTGAAAACAGAATCCCGAACTATAAATGTGAAAGGAAACAAAAACAAGAAACTATAGACCTAACTAAACTAGACTTGATATAACTTGACTATGGCTACGACTAAGACTAAGACTAAAAGCAAAACAAAACAACCACGAGGTTACAAGTACTCTGACTTGACTAGACTTGAACATAACCACAAGGTACATGTATACTGACTGGACTAAAACTTTGACTTGACAACAAGGTTACATGTACACAGGCTAGACTAAACTATGGCAGAACAACAACGTTACACGTACAAGGGCTAGACTAAACTATGGCTGAACAACAAGGTTACACGTACAAAGGCTAGACTAAACTATGGCTGAACAACAAGGTACAATACCTGACAAGAGACAAAGGAAAACATGAGGGCTTAAATACACAGACATGGGTAACAAAAGCCAAAGAACAAACAGATCTCAAAACAAGATAACAAGACAATTAACCAAAACCAATGACAAACTAGAACTGAATCAAACAATGAACCAATGAATACCAGACACATGAAAAAGAAGGGAAAACAAGACTAGGTAACAGGAACTTAACAGGAATTTCAAAATAAAAGTACACAAACTAAAAGTCAACAGAGAATATCACAGGAGCCCACGGCTCGCCTTGGGCGATTCCGGACAGGAGGGACCTTCTGTCTCAGGCGCAGGGGACGATATTTCAACCCCGGCCTGAATTGTGGAAACTTCATGTTTGGCCCCTGAAGGGTACCAACTGAGGGTTGTCACAGGGCTGTCACCTGAGGTTATCGAGACCATTCTTAGTGCTAGGGCTCCCTCTACCAGAATAATCTACACCAATAAATGGGGTGTCTTCGAAAAGTGGTGCAGTTCACATGGTGCAGATCCAGTTAACTGCCAAATTGTTTCAGTTCTGGACTTTCTGCAGGAAAAACTGTCAGCAGGCATATGCCCCGCTACTCTCAGGGTTTATTTGGCCGCCATTTCGGCTTGCCACGCCTTGATGGACAGGGTGCCTTTGGGGAGGCATCCTCTACTCGCTCGCTTCATTCATGGAGCCATGTGACTGAGGCCTCCTGTTAGGACCAGAACTCCTTCATGGGACTTAGTAATAGTCCTGGAGGGTCTGGTTGAGACCCCGTTTTGAACCTCTAGGTCAGCATCTCTCTTAAGAGGATTGGGGATCTACAGGCTCTGTCTGTTTTGCCGGCCTGTTTAGAATTTGCCCCAGGTATGGCCAAAGCTATTCTACATCCTCATCCTGACTACATTCCTAAGGGGCCTTTTTCGTCCTATCACTCTGGAAGCCTTCTGCTTCCCGCCTTTTTTACCGCAGGAGCAGGAAAGACTTCACAGACTCTGCTGAGTCCGTGCCCTTCAGACTTATATCCACCGCACTAGCCAGTGGCGTAAGTCAGGGCAATTATTAGTCTGCTATGGGGGCCACAACAGGGGTGTGGCCGCTACCAAGCAGACTATGTCAAATTGGGTGAGGGATGCTATTGCCCTGGCCTATGAGGCACGTGGTCAAACTTCGCCAGTAGGTGTCAGGGCTCACTCCACCAGAGGGGTCGCCTCCTCTAAAGCCTTGGCTAGAGGGGTCCCTCTGAAGCAGGTTTGTGATGCGGCAGGCTGGTCCTGTCAACACACATTCATCAGTTTTTATGGCAGGCTCATGCCTTAACAAGTTCGTGATGCGGCAGGCTGGTCCTCACTGCACACGTTCATCGAACTTTATGGGTTAGATGTTTTTGCTACTCCGGACTCTTACGTCCTTGAGTCGACATCTCAAGCTCATGTCCGAGACCGCTCGCATTCTTGTGAGCACACTTTACAACCGTAGGGGTCCGGACAGCCCCAGTGCGGCGGCGTGGGTATTGCGTTCCCAAAAGCAAAGCAAAGCGCAAAGATATCTGATGACACGCTGGTGACACGTCTATTTATAGCCTGGCCACAGGTACATCTAATGATCTCACCAGCCGAGGCTACAAATTCCGGTCAATGTTCATTGACGTGTTACACACATATTCACAGCTGGTCACAATGCAGGATTGTTCCCAAACGCACTTAGCAAAGCGCAGCATCTCGTTCCGCTTTTTTCAGGGAACAAGGGTTACACATGTAATCTGAGACGTTTTCACTTTTTCGATTGCATTCTGAAAAACTAATTTCATTAGTTCAAACCCTGTATGTGTTTCAGCTGTTTGCATGCCACTTAATGATAGCAGGTGTCAGTTCACTTCAGCTTAGAGGTCCCACAAAATGTGACCTATGATTGATTTTTAATGACTTGGACTTAATGTATAATTTATTTTTCATTATGTCATCACTCATACTTAATAGCTGTATGCGGCTGATGTGGTCAGTGATACACACAGTAACAGGGCGTTACATTCTGTTTTTCTTGTTTCAGAGGAGTTCTGTCAGTCAAGAGATGATGCAAGTTACAACCAACAAGAATACAATTATAATGCATAATTGTATCTCTGGTATGATACTATGAGGACCAGTTCTTTCTTTCTTGCAAAACTTCTATTGTGACCTAATATTGTCTTACATTGTGGCAAACTTTTTTCAGTTGCTTGTTTATGGTTCAAATCCAAAGCCAGACAAATAAACAGTAAATGCCTCTGTGGTACATTATGGTACCACAAAGGCCCTTGTAAGGTACAATATGGTTTTGTTTTGCTCTAAGACACACTAAGATTAATCATGCCATGCAAGAACAACACCTCATACAAAAGAGTCAAAATAATGCATCTGCATGCCATTCAAGGTATAGTTCACTCATTCTGTCATCATTTATTTACCCCCATGTTGTTCCAAACCCTTATGACTTTCTTTCTTATGTGAAACATAAAAGGAGAGGTAGAATGTTAGGGACTAGCAGCCTTGGTCACCCTTGACCTTCATTTTTCATTATTCAAGTATGGTTTATATCAGCTATGTGGGGGGAAGAGCAATGTGAATATTCTTTAACATTTCTCCTCTTGTGTTCCACAGAAGATACAAAAAAAATACAGGTTTGGAACAACATATGTGTGAGTAAATGTCGACAGAATTAACATTTTTAGGTGAACGTTCCCTTTAAAATGTTTTCGATTTTGAAGAGACTGCATCACAGAAGCTAATGATTCTGACCTGCATACAAGTTTGGTAAATATCAACTATGTTTTTCCAGTTGGATGCTACTCAAGAGCAACAATTTTTGAGGCTTGGAGCGCGAATCAAAGAGTGCAATTGAGCCACGGTGGGCAGTAAGGATGGAAGGAGGAAGGCTGAGGTAAACTGAAGTCACCACACAATGATTTGTTACCCTGTATTTATGAAGCAGTCATAATTTATGAAGCATTCCTAATAATACTGCAGTGGACTTTATGACAGCTGGCTACGAATAAGTGATGGCAAGTGATGGACCGTGTGAGAGCTAAATGTTACGTCATGCAGTATAGTACCACTTCTTAAGAAATCTTAAGAAGCATGGTAAGAAGTTCAAAGTATGCCATAAATAATTTTGAGCTGCATGTTGTAGACACCTCTTTGACTTTTATAATTGATGGCTGGTAAAACAAAAAGAACAAAAACCACTTGCAAGTATGAAATCATTCGAAGTTTATTTAAAAGGAACATGAATTTGAGCACACATGAAAATGCTCACATTGGATCATATAGTTCATACTGTAGGTATAATAGCATTTATAAGAATATAATTTCAAAATAAGTATATTTGGCTGAGCTTGGTAAGTTTTATTCAGATTAGATCTAATAATAGGAATGTTTACACAAACATCTATATAGATCTTATTGCAAATATAATTGAAGAAAGATTTTGTGTAAACACGTATCTTGATTATCTCTATTCCATATATAATTGTAATTATATTCTGATTTTACTCTAACTGTTTAGATATTTAGAGCTAATTTTGAATTCTTGTGGTTTGGCTCTATTTTAGAGGTTTTAGTCGATGTGTGTGTGGGCAGTGCTACTAGCCTTCATGTTGTGAATTTGCTCTTGACTTGTGGATAGAAGAATGCTCATAAATGGAACATTAAAAGAGCTTATAAATTGGTCACTCGTCTGTCTTAATTCAGAATATGGAGCATAATATGTTCTCTGAGGTTATAAACCTATTTTAAATTATATAGATTTAAAGATTTTAAGGCCACAAAAGCACATGAGCCTCACAAACTAGCTGCAACAGTAATGCTGGCATGCTTCTGCAGATTAATAAAACCGTTTATTTTAACATTGAACATATTAAAATATATAAAACAACATAATAGTAATGCCAACCGCTGTCACAGGTAATACTGTTCTATATAAATAAACTTCATGCATTATTATTTAAAATATGACAATATATCCAACCAAATCTCATAGAATGAAAGTTAATATACTGTAACTACATTTTTGCAAACTACATTTTACTTGCCGCGTTCTACATTTCACCACAGATTCCTGGTGAAATTAAAGGAATATTCTGGATTCAAATTTATAAAAACTTATTTTGCACTCTATTACTCACACACTGCTATATTGTGTTATCGAAACACTTTTACTCTAACGCATTATTTGAAAACTGATACATTTTAATGCTTGTATTACAGATCCGCTTTCATTAGCATACTTATTCAAATGTAACTTGCTCAGTAGATCACCTCATGGAGTTTTTTATTTTAATTCAGGAAAGTGAGACAAGAGTGTCAAAGAAGTGACACAAACTGACGTTGTTGCATCAGAAAATGTTCTTTTCATGTTCACTATAAGTTAGGTTTAGGTATAGGGTAAGGATGTCTGTTTTGTTTAGCTCTCATTTGCTTTTAGGACACTATTGTTTAGGTTTAGGTTAAAGTTTTAGGTTAAGAAGGCACGTTTTCATAATTAAAACCTCCATCTAACATTCTTCTTAAAAACCTTGTGATATTACATCACCATTTCACTTGCTTTTGGCTCCACTCTCTGGACATTTCACTGGAAAACTGCAGAGAAACATTTTCTGAAGCACATCATTTATTTTTGGAAATATGTTGCCATGGTCAAGTTATTTTCATGGGATAAGGCTGAATATATTGTCAATGATTATTTTAAATGATAAAAAGTGATAACCTGCAATCGTTTCCTTATGGAGGGATTTCTACCTGATCTAACCCTTAGAATTAGTTTTGTTGGTGATGTTAATTTTTTTGACAATATAAAAAAAAAACACAACATAACATACATTACATACGTAACCTAGACTTTCCCCGTCTGTCGCTCACTTCGACGTTAGGTCGAAGAAGCGACACTAGGGTTCCAGTTTAAACCACGCCATGCGCTGAGCCGTGTACGTGTACTGCTGACACAAGAGCGGGAAAGTATTTCACATGCAAAGGCGACCAGTTGTGTCAGACTGCACGTACCCTTCCCCAATGCCCCATAAAAGTCGTCTGAATCCTTCTGGTTACCCTAAACAGGGGAACGGGCCGAGCCTAGCCAGGCCTCTTTTCTCTCTATGTTTCATGCATAGAGCCAAATGGCTGGGGCCCTAACACTCATCGTGGGAAGGGTGTCTTACCCAGTTTCCTATTCTTTTAGGGGGAAACACCCTGCGGAGACCACACCTGCCCAGGGACGGGGAGGTAAAAGTGGTGAATACATCACTTGGGCCACTCAGGTCACATGTGGAAAAATAGCGCGGTGGTAGATCCAGCCTCAAGGAGGGGCAACGAAGGGGCTGGGTCTGCCTCCTCCCGGGGCAGCGCTTGCAGGTTCACTACCTGGTCTCTGAAGGATGTGGTAGGAACCTTCGGCATGTAGCCCGGTCGAGGTCTTTGGATCACATGTGTGTCTGCCAGACCGAACTCCAGGCAAGTGTCGCTGATAGAGAATGCTTGCAGGTCCCCTACCCTCTTGATGGAGGCGAGCGTGATCAGCAGGGCAGTCTTTAGAGATAGGGCCCTGAGTCCAACGGATTCTAGCGGGGGAACAGGCTTGGCCGGGAAGGATTTAACCTCCAGGCACCTCTTAGGAACCTGATGATTAAGTCATGCTTACCCAAAGACTTGCCGTCTACTGCGTCGTGGTGAGCCACGATAGCGGCAACATACACCTTCAAGGTGGACAGCCTTCCCTCCAGCCTCGACAGCAGGAATAAGAGCACTGACCTAACTGCGCACCTCTGTGGGTCTTCAGCTCGGGAAGAGCACCAATTCATGAACAAGTGCCACTTCAGGGCGTAAAGTTGCCTGGTAGAGGGGGCTCTGGCTTGGTTGATCGTGTCTACGACAGCAGATGGTAGACCAGCTAGATCTTCTGCGTCCCATCCGGGGCCAGACTTGGAGGTTCCAGAGGTCTGGGTGCAGATGCCAGAGCGTGCCCCATCCCTGAGAAAGAAGATCTTTCCTCAGGGGAATTCGCCAGGGAGGGGCTGTCGCGAGGAGTACGAAGAGTAGGGAGCCACTAGGGTGACTTGTTCCTCGTCCTCCCTGATCTTGCACAGCACCTGTGCAAGAAGGCTCACTGGGGGAAATGTGTACTTGCGCAGCCCTGAGGGCCAGCTGTGTGCCTGTGCGTCTGCCCCGACGGGTACCTCTGTTTGGGTAGGGAGCCACTAGGGTGACTTGTTCCTCGTCCTCCCTGATCTTGCACAGCACCTGTGCAAGAAGGCTCACTGGGGGAAATGCGTACTTGCGCAGCCCTGAGGGCCAGCTGTGTGCCAGTGCGTCTGCCCCGACGGGTACCTCTGTTTGGGCATACCAGAGCGGGCAGTGGGAGGCAAACAGGTCTACCTGGGCCTTGCCAAATTGTTCCCAAATCAGCTGGAACGACTGGGGGTGAAGCCTCCACTCTCAACCGGGCAAGCGTTGTTGTGACAGCGTGACCGTTACCACATTGAGGTTGCCAGGGACGTGAGTGGCACGCAGCGACTTGAGCTGGCTCCAAAGGAGGAGACGACGGGCCAGTCGTGACATGTGGTGGGAGCGTACGCCGCCTTGGCGATTTATGTACGCTACCGCCGTGGTGCTGTCTGACCTGATTAGGACATTTTTGTCTCGAACTAACGGGAGAAACTTCCGCAGGGCAAAGAAAACTGTCAGCAACTCTAGGCAATTGATGTGCCAGCACAACGGGGCCCCTTTCCAAAGGCCCGCGGCCACGTGCCCGTTGCACACGGCACCCCAACCCAATCTGGAGGCATCCGTCGTGACCAGGACGTGTCAGGACAACTGCTGTAAAGCTACTCCTGCCTGCAGAAAGCAGAGGTCTGTCCAGGGTTTGAATATTTGGCGGCAGGCGGGGGTGATCATCACACGGTGCATGCAGCGGCACCAATCTTGTCTCAGGACTCGAATCTGAAGACAGTGCTGAAGCGATCTCATATGCATCAACCCCAGTGGCGCGACCACCACAGAGGGTGCCATATGCCCCAGGAGCCTCTGGAAAAGTTTTAAAGGGACTGCCGTGCCCGGCATGAAGGTGGCGAGGCATTTCAGCACCGACTGCACACACTCGTTGGTGAGACGTGCTGACACTGAGACTGAGTCTAACTCCATGCCGAGAAAAGAGATGCTCTGAACCGGGGTAAGCTTGCTCTTTTCCCAGTTGATCTGAAGCCCCAAACGGAGCTGGGAGAGGGGGGCGTTTGAGAAAGCGTGCTTTGTCTACCTCCCGTATTTCTACCAGGTCCAGTCCATAGATTACATTTCTGGACCACAAGGGTGGCCATCGCCCATTCGAGTGCCGAATTTGTGTCCTAGGAACGGGCGGCTGTGAGCAGCGCACATGCCTGTAGATCCAATCAAGTAGCTGTGTGGGGGGGTTCTGGTCCAGCCTCGCAGTACCCGGGAAAGCATAGCGGACCTCTGTGCGTCAGGCTCAGACTGGGCGAGCAGACCCGAAGGTGGTGACCCAGGCGAGTCTGAATGATAATTTCTGAATGAACTCGACTTATTTCCCCGCTTTTATACCCGTATGTCCGGGGGCGGGTATGCAAATACTGTCTGCCTAATTCTCATTGGCCTTTTTTCATAGATCAGAGGCATATTAGGCACTCAAGAGAGACCCCTAGTGTTGCTTCTTCGATACAACGTCGAAGTGAGCGACAGACAGGGAACAGTTATTTTATGTTACTTCATGAAGCACATTTGTAGGTTTAATTTTGTTCAGTGTATGTCTAATAAGGAGGAACTTAATTATGTTCACACTACGTATCATCTATTTTACAAGCATGTCTCCGTCCCTACAAGAAAGAACATTTAATCATTTTTAGAACTATGCCTGGGACTTGCAGGCCTTTGCACCCATCTCAACAACACTTCAAAAATGTTATGTCTGGTAATCTAAAAAAATTTGCTTCAGGTGGTAAAATTTAATTTAACTGGTTTAAATATACGTAAAAAATATTTAACCTTTAATTTGACAGAATTGAACTAGATAGTTTAGGTTATAGCAATAAAAGTTTTTTTTTTATATCATACCAAATAAAAATATAACCTTAAGGTAACAACAGCATGTATCCATTTTTTACAGTGTAATCCGATCACTCTGTCCTGTCAATCCTGGTATGGATGTAACATTTCGCTCTGACAACGAAAATGTACTTTCTCATGTGCAACGATAGTAAAGTGCTGAAGGAGTTCATGACCCAGCAGACTGATTTTCTTACCAATATCTGTTTTCCCCACTTTCTTCAAAAATGCAACCTTTATCGCTGTTCCAAAAAGTTACCGGCAAAATGCCTGAATGACAATTGCCCAATTGCACTCTTCCCTGTGCCACAGTGAAGTGCCTCAAGCCATCCATCCCATCCACATTGGACCTATTATCCATATTGCAATGTAGACTTAGGGCCAAGTGTGTGAAGAATGATGTCATACTGATTGTTTTGCCTACATTACATTCTACACAATCACAAAACGTATGTTAGAATGCTGTTAATTTACTTCAGTTCAGCATTAGACTCTATCACACCAAAGACACTAATGGACAAAACAAAGACTTTTGGACTGGACAGCACACTTTGCAACTGGATAATAGTCATCCTGTCTAACAGACCTAAGGCAGTCAGGATCTATAACCAGACCTCTCACAAACCATCATCTAGAGTACCCGTGCCCCCCAAGGCTGTGTCCTTAGCTGTTAAGCTGCAGACTCATAACTGTTGCCAGGGGCCTGGGTAACCATATCATCAAGTTTAATGACTCATATGTGATAATGATGAAACATGGTGTTGAGATTACAAGAAATATGAACTAGAAACCTATCAAAAATTGAAAAGAGATAATTGCTGACTTAAGGGTATCTCATATGCCCCTGTCCCCTCTACATGTCAACAGGGCGGAGATGGAAACAGCCTATGACTTCAAGTTCTCACCTCCCAACCTACAAGTTATCAAGATGATGCTGGAATGGAAACATTGTGAATTTATTCCACATATTTTTGGACATTCTACGTACATGCCACCACATGAGTTCTGGAAAATACTTTGTGTCCTAGATAAACTTTTTCACTAAGTTTTCCAATAGGGTGACAGAAGACGAGATTTTCAACAGCTTGTCACACTGGGGAAAGACAGGACCTAAATGCAGAGGTTAATCTCACAAGTCTTTAATGAAATCTACACAGATTTCTGCTACACAGAAGCACTACAGCACCAGCTAAGTCGAACTCAATAAGGAAGCCACTGGGGCGAGGATAGTGGGTTAGTCAGTTAATGTGCTGTGGAGGATCGGAACAATCCATTGAAGAGTGGTGTGGTGCACAGAGCCCAGAACTAGTCTCCTGACATGGTGGCAGAAACCAAGGAATCCTCCACGAGTACGATCACTAGGCAAAAGCGATCTGAAGGGCAAATACTACAGGAGACAAAGCAACCAACAGAACAGAACTTCACACTAAACAGGAGAAAAATGTTAAGCCTCTGGGGTCTGAAGGTTTTTTGGGCCCTGGAGAAGTTTTTAAATGCCTTGACATATGTGTTTTTTTTCAGTTGCTTAAAAACATAGTAAGTCTGATAACACTGTATTCAACACAAATTGGGCTACAATAATATGTGAGCAACATGTGTGTACATGTTTGTATATTTGAGTATATTTGTTTGTATATGTTTGTATATTTGAGAAAATAACGTTTATGTGTGGTTTTTGGAAAAACAAAAATTTTTAGAAATGACATAAGGCCATATAACCAGAGCCGCCCCAAGGCATAAGCGAACTAAGCGGCTGCTTTTTGTGATTATACTGTCAATGGACAATGGTAAATATACAAAAACGCAATATTAAATGCAATATTATGTTAACGGGCTGCAGGATGCAAGCACATTCAGACAGCAAAATGTTACAAAAAAGGACATATCCTCTGGTGCAGAGAAAAGGAAAAAGAAGAAAACAGAGGAAGAGAAAAAACAGCACGATAAAGGTATGTTAAGTAGCTAGGCTAAGTTATGAGCTAACATTAGCTGGCTAGTTAGTTAACATAGCCTATGTAGCATATCTTCTTTTTTAGGAAAGTTTGATTAATCATCCGTAAATAGCCTTGACATCTTAATATATTATTAGTACAACATATTACTTAGCAAGTTTTAGATTAAAGTTTTTGTCTTCTGTGTAAAAATAACTTTCCTGGGTATATATTTTTGTAATAAAAATAAGCTTCTGTTCCATAAACTTTGTACTGATAACAACTTAACATTATTTACATTAGTCTACCATTTTGGGGTCTTTGCTATTATATTCCAATATCATTATGCCTCAGTTAGCTAGTTATAAATTAAGAGTTGTTGTTTTAGGAGTACAGATGGCTTGCTGCTGTGTATAATAATTTGTGTTGAGAAAATAACATATTTTGTCAAATATTCTGTCAAATATGTACCAGACATGGGGACTTGTGACTTGGTGACTTGGACTCGAGTCAACTCGAGTCGCTATTTTTATGACTTGTGACTTGACTTGACAAAAAATTAAATACTTGAGACTTGACTCAGACTTGGAAGTTAAAGACTCGGGACTTGACTTGACTTGAGACACAAAGACTTGAATGACTTGAGTGTTAATGACATCATGTTTTCAATTTGAATATAAAATATGTAAATTATTTAAAAAAATAAAGTTGATCCAGCTGGAGCGCAGGCTGAGAATACTCACGACACTATAGGCTATCATCAGCCATGCCCTCTCGTACCTTACGCACACCACGCCCACTTAGATCAGATAACACATCAACATGTCAGCCGAGGGGTAACGTTACCGAGGGTCATCAGCTTCGGCTTCAAAAATTATTATCAAGATGGCAAAAGACGAAAAGCGCTTTGCAAGACATGCAACGTTAAGATCGTGGACAGCCAGACGACAACCTCCAATTTCAGTCCGCCATTTGAAGAGCCATTCTGCCCAGTAAGTGCTTGTCAATTTGTTAATTTTATCTGGTTAGTTGGTAGTTAGCTAATGTAATAATAGCAGGGTTCCCACGGGTCCTTGAAATCCTTGAAAGTTTGTGAATCTGAAAAATAAAATTCAAGGCCCTGGAAAGTTCTTGAAAATAAACATACATAGATACAGGTCCTTGAAAGTGCTTGAATTTATTTTGTGCAAGAAGTTTTCTGGAAAAAAAATCTGTCCATTAATTTTTTATTTCGCCAACACTTCGTGGCTTATGCTGCATACTAGCCTGCTTGATTTACCTTAGTTACGCGCATTTACGTTAAGTGTTTCCCGCGCGAGGTACTTTGTTTTGTACGTTGCCATGACGTTCACGCGCGCTGGTACCTCAAGGTGCAATACCTTTTAAAAGAGGTAATGACTAATGGATATACTCTGAGTGTGTGTGTGTGTGTGTGTGTGTGTGTGTGTGTGTGTGTGTGTGTGTGTGTGTGTGAGTGAGTGAGTGAGTGTGTGTGGGTGTGGGAGTGTGAGAGCGCGAGAGACGAGAGTGAGTGTGTGTGTGTGTGTGTGTGTGTGTGTGTGTGAGCGCGAGAGTGAGTGAGTGTGGGTGTGGGAGTGTGGGAGAGAGAGTGAGTGTGGGTGTGAGAGTGAGTGTGTGAGAGAGAGTGTGTGTGTGTGTGTGTGTGTGTGTGAGAGAGAGAGTGTGTGTGTGAGAGAGGGAGTGTGTGTGAGAGAAAGAGGAGAAATGTAACAAAGTTTAATGTAGGTAACTGTGTTTGAGAGAGAGAGAGAGAGAGAGAGAGAGAGAGAGAGAGGGAGGTGTTCTGAGAGGAGTCTGTTGGATGTTAAGCTGTTATTTGTTTTATGGACTCAATGTTGAAAATTTAAAACATTTCAAACACTGTTGGCAGAAGTGAAAAATAAATAATTTTATGAAGTTACAATTTTGTTTGATTCCATGATGTAGTTTACTGAACAGGAGTATTGTAATTTACTGACAGTTACTTATATCTTGTCTTTTCACTTTATTATGATCAGATTCTGCAGGTAAAATTACAATAATAAGGTGACTTGACTTGGACTTGACTTGACATAGCCTGTGACTTGACTTGGACTTGACTTGACATAGCCTGTGACTTGACTTGACTTGACTTGCCCAAGAAAAAAATACTTGGGACTTACTTGAGACTTGAAGGTTAAGACTTGAGACTTACTTGAGACTTGCACATGTGTGACTTGGTCCCATCTCTGATATGTACTCTTATGAAAATTCCCTAGGAGCACTGTTGAAATATTTTGGACGTGGGGCACAACCAACGCTCCCAAGTTCCAGTGCTAAAGCTGATGATGATTTTTCAACAATCCCAGATCATTATGTTTATATGGATAAACCATGCCTTTGTTTTTGACAGACAGTTGCATTACCTTCTAATATGACATCTAACATGGCTAGCTTTTATTATTATTTTCATCTTTCATCAGGTCCATCCTCTGCAGGCGAGGAGCACTTCCCATCATGTACATCCACTGATGTTGTCATCTATCCTGTCTGACTCAGAAAGGACTGATCTGGTAAGCAGAGGGCCACTGCCTATAAAGGAAAACTTCACATTCCCTGAAAAATCTGATGGCCGAAGCTTCCACTACACCTACAGAAAGTTAATTAATGGGGAAAAAATGTAAGTGGAGCTGCTCGCTTATTCAAAAAGAAATGATACTGTCTACAGCTTCAGCTGCAAATTGTTCTCTATGAAGTACACAAAACTGGTAACAGAGGATCAACAGGATTGGGTAAATATAGGTGTGCTACTGTTACATTTAAAACCGTAGAAGGGTAAAATCATGCCAGGCAGACATTGGAATGTTGTAAGCAACACAGCTACAACTAATAAAATGTATAAGGGGTGTGTTAGATTTATAGCGTGCGAATAATCAAGCATTGACCATATTCAATCATATTGGAGGCACTGAGGGACCCCCAAATCAAATTCTGCTTAGGGCCCCATAAAGGCTTGGGCCGGCCCTGCATATAACACATACTTAACATTTGTCCACACGGCTTTTGAGAACTGGATCTTGTAGCCTAGAGTTTTTGCTACAAAATGATGTGAAAACCATCCTGATAACTCATTCATACAAAACAATATCGTAATTTAACTTTTGTAAGACACATGAATATGGATGTATTTCACACCTGAGGAGACAAAGACCCCTCCCCTGGGCCCATCAATGAAGAATGTGACAGAAAGACTTAATGATCAAAATCAAGTTTTAAGTTAAAAGAAGTAATATGACTATACATTTTGTTTACATAGAGACTTTACTTAATTTTAGACCTACACTACCATTTAAAGAAGTCTCTTCTGCTCTGCATTTATTTGATCCAAAATACAGTAAAAACATTGATATTGTGAACTCTTTTTACAATTTAAAAGAACAGTTTTCTATTTGAATATATTGTAAAATGCTATTTGTGATCAAAGCTGTCTTTTCAGCATCAATGCAGAAGTCTTCAGTGTCACATGATCCTTCAGAAATCATTATAATATGCTGATTTTCTAATATGGGCATATTAAAAGTGCATTTTACTCATTTAAACTGAACAGATATGTGCAAGCACAAGCTATGTTGATGATAATGAGGCAGCATAAACACTAGATAAAATATAATCAAAACATTCATATTATTTTTTATATCATATTACATACCATATTTATATCATACAGCATACAATTTAATACCTGCTTTAGCCAAAACAGCATTTCAATGAAACTAAAACTTGCTTATTAGGACATATTTCAAATTTCAATACACTGGATCCTGGCTGGAAAGTCTGGAAACAGTCCCACTAGTGAAATATGTACATGTTTATATATAATAGCATGTCAACTAATGAAAACTAAATGACTTACTTGTCCGAAATTGTCTCCTTGGCTGAATCAAGTCACTCTTCAAAATACAAACGTTCATCAGAGTCCCGCTCTTCTTCTGAGGAAAATGTTAACTCTTCGTCACTATCCAGGAGTTTCCTCACCTGTGTACTGTGCCATCTTCCAAATGTGCAGAAAAGGGAATGAACTTTGTTTTTGAGACAGAGTTGGGGGCTTTTATCATTTGCATTGATTGCCTCAGCACATTACCGTATGAATACCACCCTCTGCCCGTGGGTGTGATTACATTAGGGATAATTAGCTAAGCCAGGAGAAACTCTACATCGCTTTGTTTCATACAAATTACATTGTAGGAGAATATTTGTTTTAAATTTGAATTGTTTAATTTAAAAGTAGACATTTTAAGCTTTTTTAGACATATGTTGCATGTTTGTGTGATAAGCATTCAAGTAGTTTCAGTTCATTTTTGTGACGTGTTTCAGATATAGACACATGAACATAGAGACTGCTGCAAGCTCACCCTTTTTATTTTCTTTATTTTACAAAAGCACAAGGTTACACTTATCTGTATGCCCCAAAATTAGGGGAGACACAATGGAGTATCCTGGGAGCCAAACCTTCTGACTACACACGTGAGTCGTGGGTTTAGACCAGTGTCAGTCTACTGGCAGGTTTAACAGGGCTTCTCTAGTGGCTTTCCAAGTGTATCAGCACTTCTGTAAAAAGGCGTGAACGGACGGAACCTGAGTATTGGGCTCTTGGATGGGAAACGGTGGGGCTGGTAACCGAGGCTACTCGGGAAGATGCACCTTTCCATCTGAGGGAGAGTGCTGAAAACTGCTCCAAAACCAACCTCTGATACATCCACCTCCAGCACGAACTGTAACACAGAGTCAGGGGTAATTAAAATGGGTGTGGTGGAAAACCACTCCATGAGTTTAGAAAACACCGACTCTGCCCATGAGGACCAACTAAATTCAGTGTGCTTGGAGGTAAGATACAGAGGTGTGGCAGGTTGGCTATACTGCCCTACAAAGCAAAAAGGCAGTAACTACGCAGAGTGCAGAACTGAGAAAAATGACTTTAAAGTTATCCTGTCATCCAGCCTAAGTAGTTGTAGGTAGATTATTGGACATGTGGCTGTTTTGTTACTTTATATTAGCTTATTCTTTGTACATATCAATCCTCATATTTAATTTGATATTTTACCCCTATTTTGCAGTTACTGTATTCTTGCTTTGTATTACTTAACAAAAACGTGGCACCATACCAAGGAAAAAGGCGGTAACTACAGATTCTCCAAAAACTATTTTGCCACAACTTGGGCTCTGGGTGTGTTATACACTGTATTTGAAATAATTGGAACCATTTGTTTTCCTGAACATGGATATACCAAACCCAAACTAATTTGACCATTTTAGGTCAATATTTTCCACCCAGAAGCTGTTCTGATGCTGAAACGGCTGCTTAAAGTCTCACATTGCTAAGCTGTGTCAAGGCCCAAATTGGGAAAATTTATTTTGAATAGGACCACATGCTTTTCTAGTTATTGAATATTTTTCCACCGCTGGTTGGATTATAACTTTGTGACATGAACAACAAAATGATGACATGGCATCGGCGATGATGTGAAGTTACAGAGGATAAAGTTACAGCTAGGAGCAGGGAGGATCAGGGGCAGGTAAGCAAAGCTATTTAAAACATCGTCTGTCAATTAGCATAATGCTATCTGAATGGACATCTGAGAGGAAGTCCCGCCCTGGTGGCTGACAGGTGTTTATATTGTGATAGCCTAGCCTCTAAATGTTTAATCTGTCACTGTTACTTACCATTCTCCAGGTATTTTCTTTTCAATGCCATTTCGACCATCTTCTTTCCCCGGCTTTGTGCCATCTCAAACAAAATTTGTGTGAAGTTAGAAGTGTGAAATCGCAAATGTTAAAACCGTCCCGTGAGGATGCCGCGAAGTCAGCTGTGTGTGTTCACCACACTTGTCTCTCTAACAAGTCTTTCGAACAACCTTTTTCTCTCTCAGAAATTTGATTTTTTATTTGTTACGGAGACTTGGCTCAGCAACGGCGACATGGCTCCTATTTCAGAACTTTTACCTCCCGACTGTAGTTATTTTAGCTCACCTAGGGCTGTCAGTAGGGCTGGGGGCCTTGCAGTTATTTTTAAAAACAAGTTTAAATGCAGGCTTCTGTCAACTGAGGCGTTTTTTACATTTGAAGCTCAGCTTATTATGCTGAACTCATTTAAATCTGTGTTATGTGCCCTCATATATAGACCACCGTCATATAACAAAGATTTTATAAATGAGTTCTCTGTTTTTTTATCTGCTATTATTCCTAGCTCAGAGAACATTTTAATTTTGGGGGATTTTAATATTCACGTGTGTTGTCCTTCGAGACCACTGGTCAAAGAGTTTGTTAATTTATTAGATTCTTTTGGTTTATTTCAGAGTGTTGCTGGCCCTACACATATATGTGGTCATACCCTTGATCTGGTTTTATCTCTTGGTTTTTCTATCAGCAATGTGCAAATTGCTGACACTGTGTTCTCAGACCACAAGACTGTTATTTTTAACCTAAATCTTTCATGCAGTGATCAAGCTAATGATGGCCCTGTTGCTGTCGCATCTAGTTTTATCACTCCCTCTACTGCTAGTAGTTTTTCAGCTGCTTTTAATGTTTCTCCAATGAAATCACTGCTGGAGTCTCCTTTTTCTGATATGGGGCCTGATGAGTAGGTCTTCAAGTTCAACTTGTCATGTTCTGGCATCTTGAACATTGTGGCTCCATTAAAAATTAGGAAGAAAAAAAGTCAAGGCTCAGCCCTAGTTGAATAGTGATACCCGTGCTCTTAGGCAGGAGTGCAGGAAGGCTGAGCGAAAGTGGCTTAAAGATAAACTACAAGTGTCCTATGAAATTTTGAGAGACTGTTTGACTAAATTTCAAAGAGCAGTTAAATTATCCAGATCAAGTTATTTTTATAATATCATTTCAAAGAACTGTCATAATGCTAAAGTTCTTTTTTCTACCATTACATAATTTCTTCATCCAGTTGCCCTTACTCCCATCTCCCCTTAGGTGTACACATGTGAGCAGTTTTTAAAATTTTTTACTGTTAAAATTTCTGGTATGCGCTCACGGATCTTACCTGTTAGTAATGATCCTGTTACCTATACCGTTCCAAAAAATCTGTTGACCTGTTTTGTTCCCGTGTCCTTGTCTCAACTCAAACATATAATTGCACATATGAAGCCTACGGGTTCTACGTGTGATGTTATTCCATCCGCTTTGTTTAAGGAGGTGGTGGAATCAATTGGTCCAAGCGTGTTATCAATTGTTAACAGTAGCCTGGCCACTGGTATTGTTCCTAGCGGCTTCAAACATGCTGTTATTCAGCCTCTCCTTAAGAAAGCAATCCTTGATTCATCTGATATGAACAGCTTTAGACCTATATCACAATTATCCTTTATGTCAAAAATATTAGAGAAGACGGTGCTTGCACAATTAAATGATTTTTTAGCTATCAATAATTTGCTCGATAAATTTCAGTCAGGCTTCAGAACTGGTCATAGCACAGAGTCAGCTCTGTTGAGAGTTTTAAATGATATTTTTTTAGGTGTGGATTCTGGTAGTCCTGTTGGTCTTCTGCTGCTGGATCTTAGTGCCGCTTTCGATACGGTTGATCATGACATTCGTAACGATCGCCTAAGAGACCAGGTTGGTATTCAGGGGTTAGCCTTGGATTGGGTCTCTTCATATCCCATGGGTAGAACGATTTCAGTCTGTTTAGAGAACTGTGCTTCATCAGTTGTTCCTTTAACATGTGGGGTCCCTCAGGGCTCCATTTTGGGACCTGTTTTATTCTCCCTCTACATGCTTCCGTTAGGAAAGATCTTTGGTAAGCATGGGATACACTACCATCTGTATGCTGATGACTCTCAAATTAACTTTTCTATTAAACATGGGAAGCACCCTTCTTTTGAGACTCTGCATAAATGCATGGCCGATGTAAAGTTTTGGCTGGCAAACAACTTTCTTCAATTAAATGAGGATAAGTCAGAGTTTATTGTTTTTGGTCAAAGGGGATGTGAGGTAAATTTAGAAAGAAATTTGTCACTGCTTCCAGGGAAAAACTTCCCTATGTAAAAATCCTGGGTGTTATACTTGATCAAGTTTGATCGACAAATAAATGCTGTTGTTAAAAAAAAAAAAAAATTCCATCTTAGAATTATAGCAAAGTTGAAGTCCATCCTTTCTTTTGATGATTTGGAGAAGGTTGTGCCTGCTTTTGTGTCTTCTCGATTGGACTATTGTAATGCTTTGTATCTGGGTGTGAGTCAGGCCTCTCTCTCTCGCCTGCAGCTGGTCCAGAATTCAGCTGCTAGGCTTTTAACTGGAACCAGGAAAAGAGACCATATCACCCCAGCTTTGATTTCACTACATTGGTTACCGATCCAATACAGAATCCAGTACAAAGTGTTGATGTATGTATTTAAGGCTCTTCATGGTCTTGCACCAGAGTACATCTCTGCCTTAATAAGCTTGCATCAACCTTCAAGGTCTCTCCACTCTGGTGATCAGCTGTGTCTGTCAGTTCCTCGATCTCGCCTAAAAACTAAAGGTGATAGAGCTTTTGCGGTGGCAGCCCCTAGACTTAGGAATGAGCTTCCATTGGTCATAAAATCATCTCCGTCTCTATTCTCTTTCCAGGGGGCCTTAAAAACGTATTTATTTTCCCTAGCTTTTAATTAATTGCATTATAAATTTTACTAGGTCAATTTTATCTTGTTCTTGTTTTATTAGTTTTAAATGTTTTTCACATTCTTAATCTGTATTTATGTGATTTTATTTATTTTTTGTAACTCCATGTACAGCACTTTGGTACCCAGTTTGGTTTTTGAAAGTGCTCTATAAATAAAATTGAGTTGAGTTAGGGGTTCTCGCTCTCAATGTCCCATGCTGTGAGCCACATGATAAGATGTGCAGATTGACGGTCTCAGAAGCGGAGGCAACTGAGACTTGTTCTCCGCCACCCTGACTGAGGTGAGAAACCACACCACCACAATGACCTACTAAGTAGTGGGAATTGGACATTCCAAATTGGGATAAAAAAAATATAAATAAATAAAGTACCTTGGAGTACCATGACAGCATCATGAAATATGAAAATGATCAATTGTTCAGTACCATGGCATTACCCTGGTAATGACACAGTGTAATTTTTTGTTATAGGTCTCTTATGTTTTTCTTGTCTCATCATTATTTTCACTTTATCCTGTCATCTCTGTTGCTTCCATTCATACCTCATCATCACCTTTATGTAACTGACACTTCTTATATTACTTTCTCTTAATTGCTTTTAATATTCATATCATGTTTTTTTCTGTATTCTGTTATTAAAATTTATAAATTTACAGGAACTTAACCTAATAATATGGCGAAACCATGGTACAATGATGGTGTCAATATGGTACCATGGTTTTGAATGGTTATCATGTTACCCTACATGTCCAAAAAACGGTAATGGTATTTTTCTGAAAGTGATTAGTCGAATGGTTTTGTTGAAACAAATTAACCAAACAGGCTTTGGCTGAACCAGATAGCTCCTTCAGTTTGTCAATATTCTATAAAAGACAAATTGAATGTCTATCATTGAAAGCGACATTATAATTAATAAATCTGTCAAAAGTGTGCAATGTTGGAAATATGGTAGATGTCAAGTATTATTCTTTTGATGAACTTAAAACACAATACATGGAGTGGACTTTTTATCTGACCTGTTACTCGCCTGAGATAATGGCACATTGATGCGCCGGTGCAAATTCAAAACTGCATTTTTTGCTTCCTTGAATGGCACTGCTGCGTGAGGAGATACCACTTGAAAGATCGCTTTGTTCAAAACTAAAGTGAATTTTTTTTTCTCTTAGGGCCATTCGACAAGACTGTTAGCAAAGGACACATTCATACTATAATGTCATGTTTCCTTCAGAGAACCAACTTCAAGGGCTCTGCATTTCAGAGTGAGTATAGGGCATAGGGAGGATAATTTGTGATTGGAATCTGCCCCCAATCTGCTATAGTGCATGATCTTAAACACACCTCCGCTGAATTTTCTTTAATACACCTGCGATTTGCAAAGGAATCACATATTAACACATTATTACTGGTATTGTGAGATTATTCCGATATTTTAATAAAAATCTTACATTTCTCCCCTTTTTCTGGATGACCAAAAGGGCACCATTAGATTTGTGATGCCCCTGCTGCCCACATTCTGTGCTCGTCACAGAACACAACTGTCAATGTATTACGAGAGTGTAGCAGACGGGACAAAAATCTGCACTGTCTTGATGCAATACAATTAATGTGTTCTGTGAGTGTAAGCAGACAGGACACCAATCTTATATCTCAAAATATTCAATCTATCTGATGTAAATGTAGTCTAATAGACCTTCACATTAATCTGTGTTTCATTGTGCTGAAATGTATCAGCATTCCTTTTTTATATATGGCCCCATCGACTGCAGTTTTTTCCTTTTTTTTTAAATGGCAGTCAGATAAACCCCCCCAAAATATTTCTGTATCCTGTATGATAATTTATAACCCACCAGCTAAATTTTTGATACCAGGAGTGAAGTATCTGACTGTTGAGAGACAATAGTCTCTTTTGTTCTTTTTGAAATACGGTAGAGGTGAAGATAGGTGCCTGTGGGATAGAGTGTGGAGGCTGTCTTCAGTGGAGCAGTGGTCCAGTGAACAGATGTTGGCCAGATGTGACATGACAAGGTGAAGAGGCATCTGGACAAGAGAGAGAGAGAGAGAGAGAGAGAGAGAGAGAGAGAGAGAGAGAGCACCTGATTTCCGCTGATTCTATGAGGATACTGTTTGATGAGACCTATCCAGTGACTTTATACAACCAAGAAAATAAGTATATTATACAGACATTCCGCATCATATCCTTTTAATTCAACATTATGGACTGATTACTGATTTTTGTTTTGCCCACAAGTGGCACTGGCTTTTATTAAATAAAACTGAGATATTTTGAACATTTCAAAATCTGATGATGATAGCCCAGTATTACAAAACGCTGATGATGAACATGGTGCAGGTATTGCTGTTCAGGGACAGATTCAAGAATTCAAAAGAAAGCATGATGAGATCATGGCAACAATCACCAATTAGAGTAGAGTGCCAACAAGGTCGTATTATTATGTGCCAAGAGATTGTCACATCCAACTATTTAGTGGTGATTTCAGCAAAGATTAAATATGTGTTGAAGAGTTTATTGAATAAGTAGACAGGGTACATGCTATAAATCAGACCACAGAGGTCCAGGAAAACCTTGAACTCTCCCTCTTAAAGGGTAAATTCTGAGATTAGGTCAGATTACAGATGGGGAATGAACCAAAGAGACCATGTGACTTATTTGTATACCTGATAGAAGCTTTTCGAGAAAAGCACAGTGTCTCAGATATTGCAAACATTATATAGCCGTAAACAAATGTAAGGTGTACCTGCAAAAAAATGCTGCTCTTGAAGAAGTTTTTACATTTGTAGCAGAACAAGGAAAAGCTATAGGAGAGCTAACACAAGCTGTCAAGAAACTCACTTTCAGTCAGAACCAGAGGATCATAGTAAACCCAAGATGCAGCCAAGGTTTACAGATGATGGCCAGCCAATATGTTTCCAGTGTAATGGTGTAAGACACATAGCTAAGAAATGTGTGGAAAAAAAACAAACAGACGGTCACAGAGAATGCTAAATCAACAGTGCAGCAGGGAAACTTGCACCCTCGCTTGCTGTGATCCAGGCAGTGTGAGGGCAGTCCATAGGCTCAGCCAATATTGATGCCTGTCGTGACCAACTGCTCAAGCGTGCTGTGGGAGAATGCCCTGTCACTAATCTAAAGGTTAGTGGAGTAATGGTCTATTGTTTATTTGATACATGAAGCCAAGTCTGTATTCATTCTGAGAGTTTCTTCAGAGATCACCTGTCTGTGGAGGATGAAGATATGAAGTCTTCAGCAGCCTGGCTGAAGATAACAGCTGCCAATGGTTTAGACATGCCTCACCTAGGTTATCTTGAGTTGGAGGTTGAAACCATGGGTATTACCCTACCAGAACAACTGATTCATGCAAGTTTGATACTACATTAGGTGGATAGTTGCAGGCATTTCAGCAGATGCAGAGTGCCAGCAGTCTAGAGAAGTGAAGCATAGTCCGAGTACCTGGAAAAGACATGGTGCACATACTTGCTTCATCAATTACAATTGAAATGGTCAAGGGAGGAAAGAGTATGTTAAATGATGGGAAATCCATTTGGGATCTTTGAGTATTCTCTGATGCCCTTTGGCAATGGACCTTCGACTTTTCAACATCTTAAGCAGGATTCTGAAGAAAAATAAACATTTTCAGATCATGCTAGTTTTCCTTGATGACATACTAGTGTTATCATCCACTTTCCCTGAGCACTTGCAGAGACAGGAAATAGCCTTGAACAGACTAAAAGAAACGTTAAGCCTGAAAAGTGTAATTTCATGCAGCAAGAAGTAACTTTGTAAGGTCAAAAGATCTCAGCTCAAGGTATTGGTTCTTATTCAGCTAATGTTGAAGCGGTCAAGCAAAGAACACTTGTTCTTAAGGTTCTGTAGTTACTACAGAAAGTTTATTTAGGGGTTTTCAAGAATTGCTGTCCCCCTTCATGATTTAGTGAACCTGTGTATCAAGCACTTTGGAGCCACAGAGAGAGAGTTTAGTAGTTTGTTGTCATCAGAGTGTCAATCAGCATTTGAGCTGCTGAAGGGGAAGCCTACTGTACTTCTGCTCCTGTGTTAGAGTATGTAGATTTGAATCTGCCTTTCACATTGGAGACTGATCTGAGTAGTGAAGGCCAGGGTGATGTCTTATACCAGCAGCAGGGTAAATGTAGGAGAGTCATAGTGTAAGAAAGGCTCTAATAATTATCCAGAGAACCAGTTATGTGCATTATAGGCTCATACTGATGCGCTTGAACATAATCTAAGCGTTTGGACTGGATGAGCGAGCAGGTCTCTTTATGTAAATGTTACGAAATGAAGTAATCACAAGTTTGCGATACTGAGCTGCACTGCCAAAAGTCTGTGAAGCCTTTCCTTCAGAGTTGTTATAATATTTTGTTATAACTATTTGGCATTGATGCCAAATAGTAAGTTATCTTTTAATTTATTTGATAGTACTTTCTAGAAAAGTATGTTTATGGGAGTTATATTTTTGTACATGACTGGCATTCGAGTAAAGCTCGAGTTGAGTTATTTATGCTATTAAAACATACTATTTTGTCATTATTCAGATTAGTTATCTGTGATTGTCATGTTTAGCAAAGATATTAGAGTGTATATGTGGGGAAATGTGTAGCATTTATATCTTGAAATGGTTATTCAATGTTGATTGGTGTGGATGAGCCAGTCACATTTCTCTACATGTGACAGTGTTACTTAAAAAGTAGTTCAGTGCCTTTGGTATTCATCACAGATTAAGATGCAAATATGAACATGCATATAGTAATACACTCACCTAAAGGATTATTAGGAACACCTGTTCAATTTCTCATTAATGCAATTATTTAATCAACCAATCATATGGCAGTTGCTTCAATGCATTTAGGGGTGTGGTCCTGGTCAAGACAATATCCTGAACTCCAAACTGAATGTCAGAATGGGAAAGAAAGGTGATTTAAGCAATTTTGAGCGCGGCATGGTTGTTGGTGCCAGACGGGCCGGTCTGAGTATTTCACAATCTGCTCAGTTACTGGGATTTTCACGCACAACCATTTCTAGGGTTTACAAAGAATGGTGTGAAAAGGGAAAAACATCCAGTATACGGCAGTCCTGTGGGCGAAAATGCCTTGTTGATGCTAGAGGTCAGAGGAGAATGGGCCGACTGATTCAAGCTGATAGAAGAGCACCTTTGCCTGAAATAACCACTCGTTACAACCGAGGTATGGCAAAGCATTTGTGAAGCCACAACACGCACAACCTTGAGGCGGATGGGCTACAACAGCAGAAGACCCCACCGGGTACCACTCATCTCCACTACAAATAGGAAAAAGAGGCTACAATTTGCAAGAGCTCACCAAAATTGGACAGTTGAAGACTGGAAAAATGTTGCCTGGTCTGATGAGTCTGGATTTCTGTTGAGACATTCAGATGGTAGAGTCAGAATTTGGCGTAAACAGAATGAGAACGTGGATCCATCATGCCTTGTTACCACTGTGCAGGCTGGTGGTGGTGGTGTAATGGTGTGGGGGATGTTTTCTTGGCACACTTTAGGCCCCTTAGTGCCAATTGGGCATTGTTTAAATGTCACGGCCTACCTGAGCATTGTTTCTGACCATGTCCATCCCTTTATGGCCACCATGTACCCATCCTCTGATGGCTACTTCCAGCAGGATAACGCACCATGTCACAAAGCTCGAATCATTTCAAATTGCTTTCTTGAACATGACAATGAGTACTAAAATGGCCCCCACAGTCACCAGATCTCAACCCAATAGAGCATCTTTGGGATGTGGTGGAACGGGAGCTTCGTGCCCTGGATGTGCATCCCACAAATCTCCATCAACTGCAAGATGCTATCCTATTAATATGGGCCAACATTTCTAAAGAATGCTTTCAGCACCTTGTTGAATCAATGCCACATAGAATTAAGGCAGTTCTAAAGGCAAAAGGGGGTCAAACACAGTATTAGTATGGTGTTCCTAATAATCCTTTAGGTGAGTGTATATTATCTATGGTAACTTTACATAACCTGTTTGTGATGAAGGAGATATCCCAGCTGGGTTACCACTTACCGCACCGCACCGCACTCACATACTTACTACACTGGTTCCCCTCCTCTCCATTTGGTTGTCGGCAGCGGGTGCACATGGAGCCCCGATAGCCCATGGACAGTTTCACACACTACAATCCCTTGTTGCAGTCATATCCCGAACATACATAGTACACCACACACATTTTGTCACATTTGTGTCATGTATTCTTTGATTTGTTTGTCGTGTGTTGCAAGTGTTTTGGTGTAGTCAGCGAAACCGATCGATTGAGCGGCGTACACTTATTACGTCACTGTTGGCGCCAGACTGCCGCACTGCACTCGAAGTCCAGCTAAACCATTTGTGTTGTTTGTAGGGAGACTGACAAATAAGGAAGAATGTGTCAGTTATATGTGTTATTGTATTTTTGTGAGAATTTGTGTTTAAGCCTGTTTCTATTGTATATAGGTGAAGTTTGATTGAATATTGATGATTTTAATTCCCCAAGAAATGGGACGTCCATATAAGGGGTGGTGTCTGGCCTATAAAAGAGGAGGCCAGACTCAAATGTTTGTCTTTTTGTTAACCAAGTCAAACATGAGCGTGCAATTGGGGTGCTGTGAGCAATCTACCGAAGTGAATATATTGAAGATACCCTTTGTGTATATTTTTGTACATATATGTTTTTTCATCGTTATTTCACTTTGTATTTTGGTTAATACTATATAAGTTAATACTGTATATATCTTCAGTGCTGTAAATAAATTACACCTTGCACAACAGTGCTGTTGTGGGTAGAGCCGTCATAATTTTTTTCCCTCATAAACGAACCCTCACACTAACCTGAGCAGATCTCCAGGGTTTGCTTTGTGACATTTGGATGTGGCAGCATTGGGATGGCTACCCGCATGAAGGCGCTGAAAGTCAAAAGCACCCGACGTGGATTACGATCACAGGTGAAAGCAGTCGCAAAGGAGGATCCAGTATGGGACACCGCAGAGTCATCAGAGGATGAAGAGGGCGCGGAGGCATTTCCTAGAAGAGTCCCACACACTGCAGTCTGTTAGACCTGCTGAGATCCCTAGTGATGTTGAGAGCTTGCGGATGATCTTCTGACACCGGCTGCTTCTAGAACTGCACCCGCTCGATGCACAGACACCCCAGAAAGTCAAGCTCCAAGCCAGCCTAGGCTAATAAGTGAACCGCCAAGGATACCTACCGTCCTGCAGGGGAAGGACATTAAGAGCTATCGTCGACTCTTCGAACGCCTGGCCAAGACTTGTGGATGGCCCGAGGAAAAGTGGAGCTATTGTCTGGTTCCATTGCTGACTGGGTAGGCTTTGGAGCTGTACTTGGCAATGGATGAGGAGCAAGCAGGAGTGTATGCTGACCTGAAGGAGGCACTTTTGGAGAAATTCAACATCTCGCCAGAGACCTACCGACAGTGATTACGGGCATCCACGTGTCCTGCTGGAGAGAGTCCTACGGAGACATACAACCATCTGAGGACCCTTTACTGCCATTTGGTAAGACCTGATCTTCACACTAATGAGGAGATTGGGGAGACCATCATCTTGGAGCAGCTGCTTCGTGTGCTTCCTTATGACAGCCGAACCTGTGTACGGGAACATGATCCGACTGGCAGCAGCGAAGCTGGCTCTTCAGTATGTGAATGCTCACCGCACAAGTCCACGCTCTCAACCACTCAAATGTACTGTGCATGTGAGACCAGACACTGCTGGTGTTGGAACTGTACAAGGTCCAGATGAAAGCATTAACAGTGTACAAAAACCAAAATTTACAGTGAGACAAGAACTGGTGTGTTTCTACTGGCAACAATGGGGGCACAAAGCATCTGTATGTCCAATGCAAAAGGCAAAGTTTACAGGATTTTGTTATGTCCCTAGGTAGATAAAAGATAAAAACTCCAGAGGGGATAGTCAAGTTTTGTTTATTGTAATTTTTGATGGACATTTTCTGAAAGCACTGTTGGATACTGGTAGTTCCCTGTCTCTCCTAAAGCCATACTTTGTTTCAAATGTTGACTATGCAACCACCGCAACTTTCCAGTGTGTGCATGGGGATGTAAGGCTGTTCCCCCGTGCAAAGGTAGTTGTGTGTGCACATGAACAGTCATATCTGATGAATGTTGTTATAGTTGATGATTTGCCAGCTGATAAGATTTTAGGCAGAGATTTACCCATACTCTGTGAACTGCTGTCTGATGCAGGGCGGGACCAAGGGCCCAAGAAAAGGATAAAAACCCAAGAAAACCATGTCAACAACATCGGCTTGAAAAGTATCTGGGTACTACATTCCCTGAGACCTCAGTGGAGGGCCTCAAAGTTGATGGCTGGAGGATCCCAGAATTACAAAGAGTGGTACAAACTTCACATCACGGCTAATGGGGCAGCTTTACTGCCAGTTGGGCATTACAGCTATCAGAACCAGAGCATGCCATCCACAGATGGATGGCTTGGTGGAGCGGTTCAACCAGACACTGAAGAATATGCTTCAGAAGTTGTGTCAGACACGGGATGTGACTGGGACAAAGGGCTCCCATTTTTGCTGTTTTCTTACCAAGAATTACCTCAAGCTACAACTGGATTTTCCCCTTTTGAACTCTTATAGGACTGGCAAGTTCAAGGACCCTGGACCTGATACAGAAAAGTAGGGAAGATCCTGCTTGCAGAGAAGAGGAGAAGGGCATCATTCAGTATGTACTGGAGGTGAGGGGCCAGCTTGAATGTTATCAAGAACAGGCGATGGAGAATCTGAAAAAAGCACAGAAAGCCCAGAAAACCTTGGACGACCAGAACGCAATAGAGAGAGACAGCTGCAGCCGGGGCAGAAGGTACTACTGCTACTACTGTGTTGGGCCTCATGTATTCAAATAAAAGACAAAGGCAGGCCTAACACAGACATAAAGCCTGACTGAGGCCTACAAAAACACAGTCATAAATCTTACTGATAATAACTGCGCCAAAATCCAACAAAGGGTATACAAAACAGACTACAAATCCCAAGAAGCCTTGCGCACTTAACACCTATGTGTGAAATTCCAAAAGATTGAACTCTCAACTCCTATTGACACACACGTGACCCCTCACAAACATTTGGCTAGCAGATAACTTTGTGATAAAGCTCGGCTTTGTCCCCAAGTTATCATACAAGTGGAGACACGCAGTAAACGGGCAGACACCATTAACCGGCTTCTCTCCACCCACATTCGCAGCCATACTCTCTGGCCAGAAATCTTGCACAACGTACTCTCTTCAAAAGTCACGTCTGCCATTTTGTGTGCGTCACTCCTACACACACACACACACACACACACACACAACCATGGCTTGTTGGCAAACTGAATTGTATAAATGAGTCGAATGGTCCTGGCCAGCCAGCGTGACGGATTGGGAAGCGAGAGCCACGCGTCCAAGCTCCGTGCTAGGGGCACTAAGGGGACAAATATTTTTAATTGACCCGGCGGGGCTTCCCAGTGGGGCGGAGTAGGTAATGTGGCGTTGGGAGGCAAAAACGCGTCCCGAGGCTCTGGTGCTAAGAGAAGACTCGAAGCACTACCTTGCCACACGCATCTGGCGGGGGGCGGGTTAGTGAATGAGGAGGAGGTCCTGCGGCGGCATCCTCTAGACTCATTAGAACTGGCCAGCCGGGGGACAACAGTCGTGGGGCTGGAGGCGAGAGGTCTGCATCCAATGTGCGGGGACTGTTGAAGTGTGGCGGCAGAGTGTCGTGAGAACGGAATTTGAGGGCCAGGTGGCCCAGAGACAAAGAGAATTGCTCTTTTTTTGAGAATGTGGGGCAAAGTAAACTTAACTGAAAATTCTCCTCCCAGCCCTCCACCGGGGGACGGAGTGGTCTGCTTACCAGCGTCGAGCAAACATCTTGGTCCCTGGGTCGTCTGTCTCAGGAATGCTTTGGAGCATTCAGGGTCCTCGAAGGGGTTCGTGAGACGGGGGGTGTGCGCCTCCTGCGGGGTGCTTGACGCTGGGGCTGAGAGCTGGGCCCGGGTTGAGATGTGTTTCTTGCTGTGAGGTTACTATGTGTTTCTTAGGCAGCGCAGGGGGACGCCCTCTGGGAAGAAAGGAACCTGGGCACTCATGTCTGACATCTGTGCGTCATCCTCAGACTGGGCATGCTGGCCCGAAGGCGGCTGCGACCACAACGTTACCATGGTCATGTTCTCGCAATGAGAACATGAGCCATCTACAAACTCTGCCTTGGTGTGATCACTGCCCAGACACACAAGACAGCGCCTGTGGCCGTCAGGAGCGGAGAGCACTCTACCGCATCCAGGAACTACACAGGGGCTGAAGACATCTTTATAAAGACACGTCCTGAAAAGGACATTCAATGCCGCTGTGTATTGCTCTTTTAGAGAAAATACTCTTTTAAAGGAAATTTCTCTTTTACTGTGCTGTCGAAGTGCCCAGGGGCAAAGCTGCACTGCTGTGCAGAGAAGGAGAAAGCCGCTGATATGCACCGTAAATCCAACAGCAATCGAACATTTCTGAATGAAACAGATGCATTTCTCTCCTTTTATACCCATATGTATAGTATGACTGGCTCATATTCATCTTTCCATGCACTACCCCAGCTAAAATACTGGTGTGACAGCTTTGGGACAAACAAAGAGACTGGGATGATCCGCTATTATGACAAGATCTGCTAAAAGCCTGGAAAGAATTGGAGAGAGAACTGCAAGTCCTTTCCTCGAGCAAATGTATTTTACATTTTTTTTATTTAAAAGTACTTTATTGGCATGATTGTGTTTACATACAATATTGCCAAAGCATTAATACACAAAACAGATAATGACAAGACAAATAATAATGATAAGATAGAATTAAAATAAGGTGCCAGGTAATTAATCAAATAAAATAAAAACTATATTAACACTATACAATATAAAATAAAATATGCATTTAACAGGACATTATGAGCATAAGAAAATAAAAGTACTGTGAATGAAGTACATTAAGGCAGTAATTCGTTTCTGAGGGTGTGCAGCTCAAAAATGAATTTAGCTGCAACTGATGCATGATGGTCCTCCCACAGTAACACCATGTATCTTCAGCAATGAATGAGAACAGTGTCAAACAGTTTAAGTGTTTTTTGGTGCATCAGAGCAATCTTATGGTTCGGTAGCCTACTTGAGAATGGTAAACAGTGAAGATCAACACTACATCTCCTTCATTATGGCTTACTCAATAACTGCACCAAAGCGACTGCATTCAATGCCTAGATTAGAGCTCTGTGCAGCCCTGATAGGGGCACAACTCAGTGTGCTGGAGCAAGAGCTCACCTTGAAGTTAAGCAAGACCACCCTTTGGACAGATTCTACTGCTGTCTTGTCCTGGCTGCACTCTGAATCCTGCTGCTTTAAAGTATTCAATGGCACCAGGGTGACATTAAGGCCTGCCACACATATCTTATGCCCGTAAGAGACTTCGTAAAGCAGAAAGGAATGACAGAAATGACAGTAGCGTGAAGCTTGAGCTACTGGCACGTAAGTGGGCTATCTCTGAAAGATTCTGTGGTTATCTGCTGGGTTCCAAGTTTGTGGTCATCACAGATATCAACCCTCTATACCGTCTAAAAATAGCCAAGCTCTGTGCAATTGAGTAAAGATTGTTTGCTCAATTAGCCGTCTTTGATTTTGAAGGGAAATAATGCCCAGGACAGCTTAATGCAGCTGCTGATGCCCTCTCTAGACAGCCATCAGCAGGGGTGCCTGCCACTCCTGAGGATGCAGAATATGATGACTGCATTGCCATCTGCAATATAATAAACAAAGGAACAGCCTTAGAGCCTGACTAGTGTGGAGTAAAGAAGGGAGCTGGAGGGCATTGATCTGCGACTGCAGATTGCAGTGGGGCCATGAGGGGTCAAGCAGCCTGCCGGCCGGATGACACCCCCTTCATTCTTCCAGCACACACAAACCTGCCCACAGCAGACATGGGTCAATGACCCGAGCATATCTACTCATTATGAGGTCGTCTGTTTGACTGACACGCCTGGCGAGTGTGTCAGTTAGTTTGTGTGTGTAAGAGTGATTGTGTGTGAGAGTTATGCATGGAGATGAGATGTGTGTGGCTGTCAATGGTGTGTATGCAAACATGATGTGTGTGGCCCCATGTATTAATGTGGGTATGTGAGAAGAATATGCGTGTGCCTAATATGTCCTCACAAATATAGTTAAACGCACTATGAAAGGCTAATACATGTTTTGCTTCAAATTTAATTATATCAACAGGTTTGTGTAAGGGTTGGGTTTAGAAGTAGACTAGGCCTATATTAAATATCTAAATAAATAACAAAACAAAATAAATATACAACATATCATTTTATAAAACGGATAGCTCCAACTCTAAATTCTAATTGTAGGAGCCATCCTCGAAGCCTTTGTATAGACTTAAACTTGTGACTGCACATTATTTATAAATTAGTGCTATTAAGTTGTTACATTACATGGCAACCACAAATTCCAACAGTTAGGATAACTACTGTATTATTTGGCAGAAGAACAGTTTATTCATTTTGCTATACATGATGAATTTAACTGTTTTTGAAGATTGGTATCTTTTATCATACTGTTGTTGCTCGAGCTTTATAAATCATCCAGCAAATATACACATTAATCAGACAACAGTTGTCCTCAGCATAGTCTGCAAGGTGATTTGTGACATGTATTTAACGTTTACATTTAGTCACTTAGTAGATGCTTTTATCCAATGCAACTTACTGTACAAATTAGGAAAACAGCAAATGTGAATCATAATACATAATACACCACCGCTACATGTCGCAGAATGATGATGACTAAATGCAGCCGGTGCCAGCCAAACATCACTTCAATCTATTATGACGGACTTAAGAGGATGAAATGATGCCAACTCCAACATGCATCACCTCGGTCTATTTATGGACTATGATCTTGAAATGAAATGCTTAGACTAACTATTGCCAACAAAAGCCTTCATCAGCCAATTAACAAGGACAGTTGCATCTATGTGAACTTCTGCAATTAATCAAGATGGACTTCAAAGACTTTGGTCATTAATCTTACAGTTCAAACACAATTGATGTTTAATCACTGACACCTTAACCCTTAGTTTAATCATTTTAAACCATGATTTTACCTATACATAATTAATATTTACATTACATTCATAATGTTAGCCAGAGGGGAACTGGCCCCCACAGTGAATCTGGTTTCTCCCAAGGTTATTTTTCTCCATTAATCTACATCTTATGGAGTTTTGTGTTCCTTGCCACAGTCGCCTACAGCTTGCTCACTGGGGTTATTAATACAATTATCATTTAATTATTTTTAAACACTATTAAAAATCGAATTTTATCTAAATTACACAATGATGATTAATCGACTTTATAGACATTACAGTTTTTATCGTCTGTTAATGCTGATATTCGGTAAAGCTGCTTTGAAAAGATGTATGTTGTGAAAGGCGCTATACAAATAAAATTGACGACTTGAATTGACTTAATGCAATAAAATAAAATGTGAGTGCTGCAACACAAAGTTTCAGTTTTGCTCAGAGAAGTAAATAATTAATTGAGTTTTTTGTTTGTTGAAAAAGTGAAGACAGTGCATTAGTAGGATTGGGTCAAGTGCTCACATTGAACACTTCCTCAGCTGACATCCATCATTCAAATATACTGTATAATTATCAATTTTGTCATTGATCATTTTACAGGCAGATGAAGACTGTAGCTCGATTATGCAAAAAGCTGCTGTAGGTTGATTACAACTGCACATGTAAACGCACTGACTGATTTTACCACAGGTAAGAGGGTTTTAGGCACTCCAGTTTGCATTATGCCTAAAAACATCTCTTAGCCATGATAAAATCACTGTAACACATGACTTCTCATGGCTTATTGCTGTAATCTTATTAAGAAACCAATTACATATGAGAGGTCCTCTCCAATATAGCTTTGTGGGCAGGTTTAAGTGGTTTAAGAGGACTTTTATTTAGGTTACAAACTGGTAATTACAAGTGTATTATGCAATAGATGTGGTTTAAGAAGGCATTTCTAGTGTCCCCATAATTCAAATTGCTTATAAAACTAAACCATGTTTTATTGAAAATGTAAAAATGCAGAAGTTTTTGTGAGGGTTAGTTTAAAGGGTAGGGTTAGGGGATAGAATCAATAGTTCATACAGTATAAAAATCATTATGTCTATGGAGAGTCATAATGATAGCTGCACCAGCATGTGTGAGTGTGTGTGTGTGTGTGTGTGTGTGTGAGAGAGAGAGAGAGAGAGAGAGAGAGAGAGAGAGAGAGAGAGCCAAACACCAGCCACGCTCTGCCCTCATACCACCTAAGAAACCATTATGACAAATTAACAAACAAAAGTGGGAAAAGCCTACTAGAGCTCTGTCGATCACTGGGCCTATATATAGTGAACGGCCATATACGGGGAGACTCTTTTGGTTGTTACACCTTTAATTCCTTCTTGGGCAACAGTACTGTGGATTACTTCGTTACAGACATCGACCCAGTGCATCTCAGGGCATTCACAGTCAGTCCTCAAACACCTCTGTCAGACCACTGTAAAATTACACTATATTTAAGACGAACTCATAGCAATTAATCACACAGACAGCCCTCTGATTTACTGAAGCTGCAACCACCCTACAAGTGGACAAATAACAGCACAGAAAATTATCAAAATGCAATAGAAAGTCAAACGATCAAATTATTATTGGACAAATTCATAATGAACACATATTCACAAAATAAATTAGGCATAAATCTGGCACTTAGCGACATTACAAAAATATTCCACCAATCAGCATCCATGTGCAATTTGAAAAAGAAATCATCAAAAAGGAAACCAAAAAACACCAAAGAAATGTGGTTTGACAGTGATTGCAAAAATATCTGATCAACAGTACGAAATCTTTCAAATCAAAAACACAGAGATCCTGACAATGAAGAACTCCGCCATCAATATCACGAAGCCCTTAGACTGTACAAACAAACTCTAAGAGTAAAAAAGGAAGAACACACAGAACAATTATTTCAAGAAATGGAGGAGTCAATAAACACCAGTAACTTCTGGAACAACTGGAACTCTCTCTATAGGCCACAACAGGAAGAACTGGCCATTCAAAACGGGAACATATGGAGGACACACTTTGAAAATCTGTACAAAACAACTGAAACAAATCCTGCTCGAAATGAATTAAAAACCAAATTAGAAATCCTGAAAGAAAAATTAAAGACAATCAGAACCCCTGGATTTCCCAATCACAGTAAATGAGCTTACAGATAGACTGCATGCTTTAAAACCCAACAAGGCATGTGGCATTGATGGAATATTAAACGAAATGATCAAATACACCAACGACAAATTCAAAACCACAATAACCAAATTATTCAACTTTGTTTTGAAAGTAGGATATTTCCCCGACACCTGGAACCAAGGCCTAATTACACCAATATTCAAACAAGGAGACAAATATGAGCCAAACAATTACAGAGGCATATGTGTCAATAGCAATCTGGGGAAAATATTCTGTTCGATTATTAACATAAGATTGCAGAACTTTCTCAAAACCCACAAAATTCTGGACAAAAGTCAAATTGGATTTCTGCCCAAACACAGAACGTCAGACCACATTTACACTCTTCACACGATCATTGATAAACATGTATACCAAAATAAATCCAAAGTCTTCTCTTGCTTTATTGACTTTGAGAAGGCTTTCGACTCGATCTGGCACGAAGGACTCTTCCTAAAACTACTGGAAAATGGGATTGGAGGGAAAACATTTGATTTGATAAGCACTATGTATAAAAACAATACATGTGCTGTAAAAATAGGAAATAAGCGAACAGAATTTTTCTCCCAACAACGAGGAGTCAGACAAGGTTGCCCATTGAGCCCCACTCTATTTAACATATATATAAACGAATTAGCCATAGCCTTAAATAAGTCCACTGCCCCCGGCCCAACCCTGACGCAATCAGAAGTTAAATGTCTCCTCTTTGCAGATGATCTAGTCATTCTGTCAAAAACAAAAGAGGGACTACAGCAGCTCCTCAATGTCGTAGAGACATTCAGTCAAACGTGGGCTCTCAAAATTAACCTCGCAAAAACTAAAATAATGATTTTTCAAAATAGATCCAGGTGTAGGGAAAATAAATACATCTTTAGAGCAGGAAACGAATCGGTTACCTAACGTAACCTCGGTTCTCTCTAGATGAGGGAACGAGTATTGCGTAAGCTAGCTTACACTACGGGAAAGATTAATCTTTTCTGAGATATTGAAGCCAAAAAATTATCCTTAATATTGTATCATTTGTCAACGCAGTGCAGCAACTGCAGACCTTAAGCGGGCTAGCTAGCGAGCTCATTGGTTGCTCTGCGGCAACTGCTGCAGCCTATAGACGAACTTGGGCGAACTCGCGTCCAATGAGAGGCGTCCACGCGCTTACTGCATCAAAGCCCGCCAAAATGGGCGTGGCTAGAGTGCATATAAGCGTAGTTCGTAGGCTGGAACCCTGGTTTTCATTGAATGAAGCGAAAGTCGCTCGTGGCGCGAGCACGGCCAGCTATGCAATACTCGTTCCCTCATCTAGAGAGAACCGAGGTTACGTTAGGTAACCGATTCGTTCTCTTACGAGAGGTTCTCTCGTATTGCGTAAGCTAGCTTACGCTACGGGAACCCATTGTCAACGCCGTGCGCGCCAAACATCCACTGCATGAGCCCCGGGGGTGGGGGGACCCGGGGGAGCCCTTGTGAGTGGGGAAATAATATTTGGCCGGCAAGAGTGCGGGCCAGTGTGTGTGTAATACATAAGCACATAGTGGGAAGGGAACGACAGAGCGGCGGTGCCGGTCTGTGTGGAATGAGTCCCATCAGTGCAGCTCACCAGGGGAGCTGTAGCGTATTAAACCGCTAGTAGTTTTGCCTGCAGGGCGGGCACTTCCAGATTGTAAAATCTGACAAAGGTGGAAGGGGAAGCCCAGCCCGCTGCCACACATATGTCGTGAATGGAAATCCCGCTGGACCATGCCCACGATGAGGCCATGCCTCTAGTGGAGTGAGCCCTAATGCCCAACGGGCATGGCAGGTCTTTTGACGCGTATGCTGCAGCAATAGCGTCTACTATCCATCTAGACAGTGTCTGTTTCGAGGCGGCGAGACCTTTGTGCGCTCTACGAACGAAACGAAAAGCTGCACAGAGCGTCTGAAAGAGGCGGAGCGCGCAGTATACAATCTCAGTGCTCTGACTGGGCAAAGGAGATTGGCGTCGCGTTCGCTATCGGATGCTGGCAGCGCCGATAGGGAAATGACCTGTGCTCTGAAAGGAGTACCGATCACCTTGGGAACATAGCCGTGTCTAGGCTTTAAAATGACCTTGGAGTCACTTGGTCCAAACTCAAGACACGCAGCGCTGACAGACAGCGCGTGAAGGTCTCCCACACGTTTGACTGATGACAGGGCAGTCAGAAAAACGGTTTTGAGTGAAAGGTATTTCAAATCCATGGATTGAAGCGGTTCGAAAGGAGGGGCTTTCATAGTTTCGAGAACTATAGAAAGATCCCAGATAGGAACCGATGGGGGGCGCGGGGGGTTCATCCTTCTAGCTCCCTTGAGGAAGCGGATGACCAGCTCGTTTTTTCCCAGTGACTGGCCGTGCAGGGGTTCAGCGAACGCCGTGACGGCCGCCACATGCACTTTGAGCGTGGATGGGGATCTGCCCTTATCCCGCAGCTCTTGTAAAAACACGAGCAGCGACGACACCCCACATGTCCGTGGGTCCAGGTCTCTGTCGGTGCACCATTTTGAAAACACAGACCATTTTGACGCATAGAGTCTTCTCGTGGAAGGGGCTCTAGCGTGTATGATGGTGTTTATTACCCCTTCTGGCAGAGCGACGGGTAGTCGTTGATCACCCACGCGTGCAGCGCCCAGCGCTCTGGGTGGGGATGCCAGATCGTGCCGTGAGCTTGAGAGAGGAGATCTGCTCTCACTGGGAAGGGCCACGGCGCTGTCAGTGACAGCTGCGTAAGCTCCGGGAACCATGTCTGATTCTCCCAACACGGGGCTATGAGGAGCACCGAGTGGCGCGTTTCCCTGATCCTCTGCATTACCTGTGGCAACAGCGAGACGGGAGGGAAGGCGTAAAGCGGGCAGTTGGGCCAGTCCTGGGCCAGCGCGTCCTCGCTTTTCGAAAAAAATATTGGGCAGTGAGAGTTCTCTTCTGACGCAAAGAGGTCTATCTCTGCTCTGCCGAATATGCGCCATAACTTCTGGACTGTTTGAGCGTGCAGGGACCATTCCCCTGGAGGAATATTGTCTCTGGACAGTCTGTCTGGGCCGTCGTTCAGGTGGCCTGGCACGTGCGTCGCCCTCAGCGAGCGCAGGTGGCACTGGGACCAACTCAGTATGCGTTTCGTCAGATGGAAGAGGTTCCTGGATCTGACACCGCCCTGACGGTTTGACGGTTTAAGTAGGATACCACAGATCTGTTGTCCGAACGGACCAGGACGTGGTGACCCTGAAAGACTGGGAGAAAGCGCACAAGCGCGTACTCGACCGCTATCATTTCCAGACAATTTATGTGAAGGAGCTTTTCCTGAACTGACCATAGGCCAAAAACCGGAGAGCCCTCGCAGACCGTGCCCCAACCCGTGTTGGACGCGTCTGTCGACATGACTTTTCGGCGAGATACAGCTCCCATCGTCACTCCCCGCTGATACCATTCGGCCACTGTCCAGGGCTGCAGAGCTGAAATACAGGTCTGAGTCACCTTGATCGGCTGGCGGCCTGTGGCCCAAGCCCGGCGAGATGCGCGGGTGTTTAGCCAATGCTGAAGCGGGCGCATGCGCAGTAAACCCAGCTGAAGTACTGCTGCGGCTGAGGCCATGTAACCTAGCACTCTGAAATGTTTTCAGAGGCGTGAGGCTGTTCATCTGAAAGGATGCGGCTAGTCGCTGAACACGCCGCGCGCGCTGTGTAGATAAGCGAGCCGTCATAGCCACGGAGTCTAGTTCTATTCCAAGGAAGGAAATTGCCTGACTGGGCTGTAGTGAGCTCTTGGTCCAATTGACTGCAAGACCCAAACTGTTCAGATGGCTGAGGAGAACTGTTCTGTGAGACAGAAGCTCCGTATGTGACTGTGCCATAATCAGCCAGTCGTCCAAATAGTTCAGAATTCGCAAGCCCTGACTCCGCAGGGGTGCGAGCGCCGCATCCATGCACTTCGTGAAAGTACGGGGTGCTAAAGACAGGCCGAACGGAAGGACGGTGTATTGATAAACCTGGCCGTCGAAGGCGAATCTCAAGAATGGCCTGTGACGGGGATTTATCTGAATCTGAAAGTAGGCATCTTTCAGATCGAGAGAGATAAACCAGTCCCCCTGGCGCGTATGCGCGAGGAGTTTCCTGATTGTAAGCATTTTGAACGGTCTTTTTGCAAGCACCTTGTTCAAACCCCTGAGATCTAATATTGGTCTGAGGCCGCCGTCTTTCTTGGGAACAAGAAAATAACGGCTGTAAAACCCCGACTCGCTCAGCGAAGGCGGCACTTTCTCTATGGCCCTTTTGCACAGAAGGTTTGCTATTTCTGAACGAAGCATGCAGGCTGCTTCCGTGTTCACAATAGTTTCGAGCCGCGCTCTGAAGCAGGGAGGGCGGCGATCGAACTGTAGCAAATAGCCCTGTTTTATTGTGCTTAACACCCATTTGGATATCCCTGGGATAGCTTCCCATGCTTTGAAGCGTAACGCTAGAGGGTGAATGGCCAAATCGCCCTGATTGCCGCACACAGCGCGCTGAACAGAATGTGTGAGCGCGCTTACTGTGCTTATGCATGACTGCTCGCAGACAGCAGGGACAGGCTGTTTTGTGAGTGAATTCCCGATTGAGGTGAATGGAGAAAGAGTCACATCTGTTAAGTGATGCGCGAGCATAGTCACGGGCACGGGACTTACATACAGAGAAGTTTTTGCTGGCCGTGTGACAGAGCGGGCAGAGAATGGGGCGCGCACGTATTCGTGAGCGCGTTTATTGACTCTAACACTCGAGCGGTTTGTGTCCGCTTTATGTGAGTGGGCTCTGATCGGGACACGGGAAGTGTAATGCTTGTGTGTAGAGGTGAACACTGGATTGTGGGCACATTTTCTACACATAAGGCTGGTTGTGTGACAGAGCGGCCAGAGAAAGGGCGCGCACATGGATTCGTGGGCGCGTTTATTGACTCTAACACTCGAGCGGGCTGTGTCCGCTTTATGTGAGTGGGCTCTGATAGGAACACGGGAAGTGTAATGCTTATGTGTAGGGGTGAACACTGGATTGTGGGCACATTTTCTACACATAAGGCATGTTTGCTCTTTACAAGATTTCTTTGGGTCGCCGTGAAAACGGCGTTTGAGTGCAGGCAAGCGGGCAGTATCACCGGCTTGTTGGCTGCTGAATCCACCACTGTAGTAGCCTGAGAGAGGGGGACTGACAGGGGGCGAAGCTTTGACGGTGGTCCGGCCGCGGCGGGACTGAGCCGTCGTTTTTTCAACAAGGCTAGGAGGACTTCGGTTGCTCAGGTTTCAGCGCAACCTTAGACCGAGGCCCGCGGGGGGGCGGTGGTCTGCGGCGGCTGTCTGAGCGCGATCGAGGGCGGCCGCCCTGTCGACGCTGAGAAGTCTGACCTTGTTGAGCTGGGCGCTGTGAAGAGGCTCGTGCAGGAGGCTGGTCACGTGGGCGGCCTGCAGAGGAGCTAGCGCGATGTGGCAGGAAGAGGTTCATGGCTTGGGTGGCTTTCTGGACTTCTGAAAAGTGGTCAACAATGCCACTCACCGCGGAGCCGAAGAGACCGGTCGGAGAGAGCGGTGCGTTGAGGAACGTGGAGCGCTCTGCTTCTCCCATGTCGGCTAGCATTAGCCACAGGTGTCTCTCGGTCACAGTCAGCGAGGCCATGCACTTCCCTAGAGCTTGGGCTGCCGCTTTGGTGGCGCGAAGGGCGAGGTCCGTCGCGCTTCTTAGATCTGCAACAGCCTCTGGGTGCCTGCCTTTCTCATCCCACTCCCGAAGAAGGTCCGCTTGGAGGATCTGTAAGACGGCCATGGAGTGCAGAGCAGATGCGGCTTGGCCAGCAGCGGAATAGGCGCGGCCAACATAGGCGGAAGTCGCTCTGCAGGCCTTAGACAGGAGCACTGGCTTAGACCGCCATCTCGCGGAGGGCGGGCAAAGGTGTGCTGCTACCGAATCCTCGACCGGGGGGATGGAGGAGTAGCCCTTCTCGGTGGCGCTGTCCACGAAGCGAGAGGGGTGGAGACGTGGGAACGGATCCTGGCCGAGAAAGGCGCGTTCCACGACTTTGCAAGCTCAGTGTGGAGTTCCGGCAGGAAGGGAGCAGCCCGGGCCGCGGGTGTTGTGCGGCGATGGCTCTGAAGAAAGCAGCCGTCGAGTCTGTCGGGAGCCTGCTCAGGGGGCGGTGACCACTCGAGCCCGAGGCGGTCGACGGCCTGTGTGAGGAGGCGTGTTAGTTCCCCTTCGACTCCGGCGCGGGTCCTGCTGGATTCCTGGGCCGAGGAGGAGGCGTGGGAGCCTGACCACTCCTCGCTGTCCAAAGCCATGATGGAACAGCCCTTATCCTCCGCCTCGTCCTCCGAGATGGCAGCAGTGCGGCCGCTGGGCGGCAACTGCGCGTCCCGGGGGGGCGGGGAGGGTGAGAGCGATGCTCGAGGGAGAGGCTCCGGCGAGGCAGTCGCTTCTATCACCGGTTCTGGCAGCCTTTGGGAGCGGCGCTTTTTCCTGCGCGGCGGAACGGAAGGCGGCGTGGCGGCTTTGGTTCTGAGCGCTTCGAGTCGAGCCCGCAGGGTCGACATCGGAAGCTCCTCGCAGAGGTCGCATCCGCCTTCAGCGAGGGCGAGCTCTGCATGCCGCAGTCCCAGGCAGAGAGCGCAGTTGATGTGGCGGTCTCCGGCGCTGAGAGGGGCGCGGCATGAAGCGCAAGTGGTGCGAGGCATCTTTAAAAAGACGCTCGTTACTCTTGTGAAGTTCGTTAAGAACTAGCTTGCTCTAAAAAAGGATACGTCGCCGGATGGCGTAGCTCGCAGGATGGCTGAAGGTGGCGGAGACGGCCGGCTTCTTCGAGCGCTGTCCAAGCTTGCTAGATGCCCCTCGAACGGCGACGCGGCTTCCAGTTCAGAGATGCGAAGAGCTTCGCTGAAGAGATGAAAATCAGGGTTCCAGCCTACGAACTACGCTTATATGCACTCTAGCCACGCCCATTTTGGCGGGCTTTGATGCAGTAAGCGCGCGGACGCCTCTCATTGGACGCGAGTTCACCCAAGTTCGTCTATAGGCTGCAGCAGTTGCCGCAGAGCAACCAATGAGCTCGCTAGCTAGCCCGCTCAAGGTCTGCAGTTGCTGCACTGCGTTGACAAATGATACAAAATTAAGGATAATTTTTTGGCTTCAATATCTCAGAAAAGATGAATCTTTCCCGTAGCGTAAGCTAGCTTACGCAATACGAGAGAACCTCTCGTAAGAGAACCAAGTCCTCCAACACACCCACAAATACACATATCTGGGGCTAAAACTGAGTTCGACAGGGAACTTTAATCTGGCTGTGAATGAACTGAATGCAAAAGCAATGAGGGTCTTCTACATGATCAAAAATACTATTCGACATGAAATTCCAATTCAAACCTGGCTAAAAATCCTACAAGCAATAATTGAACCCATTGCTCTGTATGGCAGCGAGATATGGGGACCTCTAAAAACCCAAGATTTTTCAAAATGGGAAAAAGAGGAAATCGAAACTCTGCATACC